>NW_027271831.1:495000-552874 GCF_040938485.1 Diadema antillarum
ACTGAAGCAAATTGAATGTTGTTGTTTTTTGGTAAGATGTGGGCACTGTGTTATAGTTCCTTATCCTGAAATTGCATTTGGATTGATTCACTATTTTTAAAGTTGTCATTACGGAGGGTCCCGTTTTATTTTTCTTGACATACGGTATTGCAGTATTTTGCCCTCTTGACACAAAACACCTCTTTACAGCGGTGAGGCAGACATTATCGTCTTCTACGCAATGTGAGAAGCGTGAAAGGATTAGAAAGGTCGAATTCTTCATCCATATATGCGTGTTGTTAGCTATCAGTGCAATGATACACTGACGTTTTACAAATGACTTTCATCAATTCCTTCTTCAAAGATACGTATTGTTTTTTTATGAATTAAACGAAATGCATTGACGCTATGCAATAGAAAATATCGAAATGTCCATTTCATCAATCATATTGAAAAATCCCAGTTTGCTTTAAAAATGGGGTAAAGGGCGGATTGACTATACGATCACCTCCACAACGGCCAGTGTGTAAAAGCCGTACGGCAAAACCAGCAGTCCTTCACCTTAATCCTGAACAGGGAGCTCCAACTTCACAAGAGGGGTGTCCAAAAATAAATAATGTCCCTCAGTCATCGACAAACAGCAGTGAGGCATCTCCCATCGGAAAGACTGAGAAACCAGATTCCAATGTTACCTGTGAAAAATGGGTTCGCCTCTGGATTGAACAGTCTACGGCATTCGTGGTTTGTTAACCATTTTTTTTTCTCGTTCCAAATATCAGGAACTCATTTATCATGACAGGCAAAAAATAACAGCAATGCATTGAAAAAAATAGACATCATGGTACGTGTCATTAATGATGAAACAGTTGCGACTGCAGGAGTGTTAATGTATTAAAGTGCCAAATAACAAAAATGCAGTGATAATTCATTCATGCGCGCATTGTAATCAGCCATAAACCGTTGCCGAATGAGTTGCTATAGTAATTGATAACCCTGCTGGGTATTTCAAATTTAATATCATTAGAAACTATTTTATCCAATTTACTGAAACCCGGTAGTGCTCAGTACTTTAATATTGCGGAATAAACCATCGACTGAGACTTCGTATTTGTAGAACTGTAGCCTTGTGCAAAGGCAGCTCGTAATAATTTGTAGACGTGCACAGTTACGGCAAGCGTAGCTCGCTCCGATCGTCGTTCGCGAGTTCACAAATTATTGCTAACTGTCTTTGCAAAAGGCTAGTAAAACTCTTTCCATCTGGGTAAAAGCAACAAGGTTGTCACTACATAGTACATCTTTTTTACTGTGAAGCTTTGTTGTTGTTGTTGTTTTTGCTTTTAAGCCGAATGACCCCTATATCAAAAATTGCCACCAAAGGCCCCCTTTTTTTTTGCTTGCTTGCTTGCTTGCTTGCCACCTGATGCAACCCGAAAGTGGTACCAGAAATCTAAAACTGCACCCATCACACACACTTTTAATAAAAACGGCGCCAGCCGAGTTACTGGAGTAGCAAAGAGCCCTCCGTGCGTTAATGATAATGATAATGAAAGACTCGATACACTGCATCGTCCAAGATTGGTTAGTACATTCTGACTGCAATCAAGACATTGAAAATGGTTGACATTGTCCATGTTTCATGATAATTATCAGCGTACAATATTCATAATTATTGACGTTACAAACTTCAGATACCGTCATATAGACTTGCGGTAGTAATAAAGATTAGATTAGAAATCATCAAATGCAATAGCAAATGTCTTGCTCGCTAAATAACACACAGTTTAGCAAAGTTACTGACATCGAAAGTGTTTTGCTGTGGAAGGATATTTGGCGTTCATCACAACTCAGAACAAGAATCTTTCTGTGCATCAATAACCATCGTCGAAGAGGACGTCGAAGAGGTGGAAAATAACAGCAATGGCATACTGTCATGACGTCAGCACAGAACTATGCAGATGAAGGAAAATCGTTTAGGACAGGGCAGATGAAAGAGTGGACACGGATCTTTTGCGGCTCCACGCCTCTGTTCTCGATCGGTCTCTCGTGAATCGCTCCCAGGACCTGCACCTGAAAATCACGGACAGCTGACGGACGAAAGCCTGTCGAAACTCCTCGTTTCTGGCTGCGTATATCATCGGATTCATCGCACTGTTCGAGAAGGCTATCTTGAAGCACATCAGCTCATAGACGTAGATTTCGTCGATACGAATGTCCGGTATGAAGAAGTCGATGGCCGTCATGAACGTCGCCGGTGTCCATCCGAAGATGAAGACCCCGAAAACGAGGATGAGCGTCATCGCCGCCTTCAGGTCTCGCTTCATCCTGGAGAAATTATGGTCCCTCGCCATCGGGTTCGACTCCGTCAAGCGCTCGAGTGCGGCAATGCGACGTCGATGACTACGGGCCACGATGAAGATGCGGTAGTACATGAAGGACATGAGGGTGAAAGGCGTGATGATGCAGATGACGACCACGGACATGCGGTACTCCTTGGCCTGGATGTAGAGAAGATCGCAACTCGTTTGGAACTGGCTCGTGTTATTCCGGATAAAGGTAACGCCGCCCAAGACGAGCGTGAGTAGCCACACAAAGGCGATAAGAGCTGCGACTCGCAGTTTGGTCATCGTCTGGTGGTACGTCAGCGGCGACGTAATGGCCAGATAGCGGTCGAAGGCAATGGCGCATATATGGAAGACGGTCACGAATACCATGCTGCCGATGAGGGCACTCAACGATAGGCACGTATAGGCGGAGATGTCGGGCTTGAAACCCAGCGCGGCGACGATGTCGAGTGGGATACATATCGCCGCCATCATGAAGTCGGCAAGAGCCAAACTCGCGAGTAAAACGTTATTCTTCGTCTGCAACGCCGGCGTGCGGATGACGCTGGAGATGACTAGGACGTTGCCCGTGAGGATGACGATAGCGAGGAGGATGTCGCAGATGAGGAATGCGATGATCTGGCCTTGGGACAGACACGTGGACCCTATGCATCGCAGAGGTCTCGGCGTCACCACGGTGACTGAGTGCTCTGTCGTCATTTCTAGAGAAATAGCTGCCATTTCCGTCATTCGGTTCTGGTAAATGTTCTTGCAATATTGAAAAGCCTCCTAGTACTAATGTATATTCAATTCATTCACGTCGATGTAGGACAATTTGTTAATCAGTTGCAATACTATTATATAGGTGGCGATAATACTGAAGTAAAACTGGGCTGTATAATTGTAGCAGAGGAGCATTTACTGTAAGCCAAACTGTGCAACCTTTCAAACTGATCGTCGGTCAACTCCAGCACTGCAATTTATAAAATATCATCAAACGGAATGTTTCACTTCACAACTGACAATCTTTTGAAATCACAATTTCGTATCCACACTGCAGGGCGCCCCATAGCCAGGCATTGGCGATATAGTCGAGATGAAATGATTCCTCCTTCCGAATGATTAGGCTCATTGTTCAGAAATCTTGGGAGCAGGTTTTGTTTTGTTTTGTTTTCGACAACACGAATCTCATAAATTGCAGAATACCACACACCGACAAGGAAAGCCCAGCCCTCAGAAAAAAAGATTCAACCTTCAAAAGTTTGCATTTTGTTGTAAGTCCGTTTCTTCGGTAGATATGAACATATTATTATCGAGGATGGGTATTCTGCTAGTACACTTCCGCCATTTTCCTGTAGCATTCAAGAATCGGGTGGGCAAATCCATGCTTCACTTGTCACACTGCACAAACACGATCCAATCCAACAAAAGAAACAATACTACAACGGTTAAACTTCAACGCCAGCCTTTTGCGACTTGTTCGTGTGATGCCTTGTGAACGCACTAATGAACTCGATTTCGCGCGGGAGAGTTGGCGAAAGCGCGCGAAAGCGCGCGAAATCCACGAAACCGCACACTCTCACCTGCTGCGCAATGACGTTAAATCTTCTGATTGACTAGTTTTGACAGGAGACAAAGTGTATTTGCCATACCAGTGGTCAAGCGCAGAGTGCATGACGGTACAGTGATATCAAATTAGCTCGTTTGGTGCTACCCAGAGAGGGCAATGTGCGAAGAGTTTACAGAAATGATATACAAGTAATTAATCAATTCCATGGTAGGTTTCGACTCCTCTCTCTCCCTTTCTCCCTCTCTCTCCCCTTTCTCACTCACTCTGTTCGGGTATTTGTGCACACACACCTTCATTGAGTCTGTACGTGTGTGTGTGTCAAGTGGTGTGTGTGTGTGTGTGTTTGCATAATGCCGCAGCATTAATTCTTTTTTTTTCGTATAATTTCCATTTGCATTATATGTTTATCCAAAGGTGGATAACGACCCTAGGTATCTACTACAAGAGCTAAAACCTAAAGTCTGTCTTATGTTTTGTTTCTGCCTTCATTTCGTTATCGTTGTTGCAGTTGTTGTCTCATAAAAGTTTATTGTATATTCCAGCGTGAAGGATACACTCTTTGTAATAACTAATCTCCTCCACATGTGTAATTTCGAGGGTGAATCTTCTGAATGTCATCCGTAGGCTCCCTCATGAATAATATCAACATATATCGTTTTTTGTTTTAGCTACACATTAACTGCATGAGGTGCATACATGTGTAACAAGAAACTTTTTAAATTATCACTTGCCATTTGTAAGATTAAGTCCTTTTCGAAAGTCAATATTTTATAATGGGCCGAAAATATGGAATGAGTTACCAGAGAAAATAAAATCGAGTCAGACTTTTACGATTTTTAAATCTTAAGCAGTATTTGAGTGACAGACAATCTTTAGAACAAATGTATCGTAGAAAATATTCATTATAAGATTATAATGATATATATACTTTTTTGTTTAATGTGTTTGTGTGTCTATGATTTTTGTGTGTGCTGCTGTTTGTATCTTTGTAATTAATATGATATTCATTTGGTACACGTTACAGGACTTGGCTTCGTATAAGGCTCCGCCTCCCTGTGAAGTTACTAATGCTCCATAATTTTTATGTTGATGTTTATATTTTGCATTCGTTGCAGTCATGTCAGTTACTTTATACACACTTGACGACATGAATTTGAATGTAATGTTATATTAACAATCCAATGATCAATTTCCATTTGTAAGTGAGAAGAGAGAATTGTTCAGCTTCTCTATCTGGTATCTCTTTTTCCTTAACTGCGAATGAATCTACGCTACTGATCAAGAGCTGATAGCCGACCGGACGGCGGCCAGGTGGATGGCAAACAGATACTGCACATGTACACCGGTAAACATCGTGCATAACTGTATAGGGAATCGATGTACCAAGGCGAATTCAAACATCCACCCAACGCCATGAACATTGATAAAATAAGCTTTCATTCCGATACATGCATATTTCCATCTCTCTCTCCATCCCTCTCTCACACCCCCCCCCCCCGCCATCCCCTCTCCTCTTTATTAGTTTCCTTTCTTTATTTTCTCCACACTAAGATGAATATAAAGTTCATAGCATACACCTCATAATATGCACATCTGTTCTTTCTCTCTATTTTCACTTTTGTTTTAGATGTCTAGACACTTTAGGTAAACGATATGAAAATCACTTTAAATAATAAAGAGTGGGAGCATCGTGAAGTACGATGGATTATAAATTCCCAGATGTTTTAAAGAAAACAGAACGTCATGTGTTCGTATCTTGCTCTGTACGTTCATGCTTCGTAATTTCTATTATTAAATTTTATCTCACTAACATTTTGTCCCTCTGCAGATGTAGACCTACGTTAAAGGGATGGTACAGTTTCGGTTTAGATGGGATTTGAAGTTTCTAACATTTTTTATGATGATTGGTCGTTGTTGTTTTTAGAAAATGAGAAACGTCTTATGAAAGTATGAAAGGGCATATAATTCCGCTAGAAGGAATTCAAATTTTATTTGATGAAAATTGGTTTTGATTGGCTGAGATAGCCAAAACAAAACGATCCTTATAAAAGGTGGGACCACTTTTTATTAGGATCGTTTTGTTTTACTCTATTTTTGGATATCTCAGCCATTTTAAAAACCGATTTTCAGTAAATTCCTCTTAGAATTGTATGCTTTTTTAACACTTCGTAAAGTGGTTTCTAAGTATCTCACAAAAGGTTAAAAGCCGAATTCTCACCTCGACCAATACTATACCATCTTTTCAATACATGACATTGTTAGTATAATGATAATGACATAGCCTCCTGAAGAATTAGCTTCCCTTGTTGATTAACGTTGCTAAGGACGTTCGTTTCTTTTCCCGTGCCCTTAACACCTGCAAGGACATTCTCATCTCATCGGTGATAATTTACTTGTTCAGGTCATTAGATAAGTCAACTGAGTCACCGTGCACTGACCCGTCCAATTTCAAGTAATAGATGGTTGCCGTGGATGGAAACGTGAAATCAATCCATTTCCACCCGCAAAACAAACAACGCTCCTGTGATATATAGCAATAACAGTAAGGGCCAGAGTGAAAAATGGTGCCCAGAAAAGTGAAAACGCCCATTTCAGCCCTCCGAATTTCCTGTAGAGGGGTCATAAAGGCTCTACGCAACTGGCCATTACGATGCTATGATGGACACAGCACGCGCCAGGCCACTGAAAAGCAGACGACTTCGGTGAAGTGTTTGTGAAAAAAAGAAGAAAAAAGGAGCTGATGGATAAAAAGGGGTTTGCGCAAGCACGATTAAATTTACTCCCTCCAACTGATATGTTTGTTTGTTATCGTTGTCACTCCTCCAGCCTTTGTGTTAATACTAAATGTAACATTCAAAATGTTAGATTTACCATTCCTGGGCCCCGTTTTATCAAAAGATATAATCGATTATAAATTCCCTTATACCACTCAGGCTGCCATACTGTAGACTTATGATAGAAATCAACAATATAATCAACCATAACTCTTCATAAAACAGGGCCCGGAAATGTTAGTTCAACATTTTGAGTGTTAAATTTAACATTTAATAAAAGATTGGAGTGACAACATTTAACATGTTTATTTGCCATTCATACAACTTATAGTTCTTTGCACCCTTTCTCTTTCTTATCCCCCCCCCCCCCGTCTTTGCACCTCCTTCTCCTTTTCCTTTTTTCTCTTTCTCTCTTCATTTTCTTTATCATTATCTCTTCACCTCTTGACTCGTCCTTTTTTTTTCTATCACCCATGCATGCTCTTAATTGCCATTCTGCATAATATTATTCACACTGGTCAAAACTCCTCTCCTTGAAGAAAAGTTTTTGTTTTAAGTGGTCATCTTCTGGAGCATCTAACATTGACAGGTCAAAAACACCCCTTTCGTACTATCTTAAGTCACACAAATCTGTATCCATATTGACACGCATGCGCATAATGATATAGAGAGGGTGTGGGGAGAAAAAAAAAACAAACCCAAAACCTCTCCGCGCGCTGCGGTTTTACTGGCGATTAACTTGCTTGCATTTCCATTTGTCATTTTTGTCGAGACGCTGAAATATCAGTATTCGTGTGAGGGCGTTTGTCAAATAAAATCGTTGTCTCCATAGAGTCTATGAATGCATTCTAGCAGCCGATACAATGATTATTGTATGAGACCACAGTGATTATGTCTGATTATTTCAGTGCAATGGGTATGCAAGACTGTCTTTATAGCTGGCTATAGCAATGCCATCATAAGACTAATGGCCCGAGAGGTCTAAAGTTAAATTCGCATCAATGTCACGTTCAGACACGTCATTCCCAAGGGAAAAAAAATGATTTGTTTGCAAAGTCTTCATTCATTCATTTCATTCATTCACTTATTTTGACGCTTAATAACGGACAAAAATCATTTAGTTAGAGAAATTTTTTTTTTCTAAAAGCATGCGGCAAATTCAAGTTTAAGATGCGTAGCAAATGCAATGATGACTCTTCATCACTAAATTTGTTACGCGCGCATGTATGCCCACAGTGATTGATAGATTGATTGTCAACAGCATAGCACATCTCGCATTAAAACGTACTGTCGATAGATGGCGTTGGAACTGTTTTTCGCATGGAAAGAATCGGGCAACGCATTATAGTTATTATTATGTAGTCCGCCATTTAATAATATTAACCTATACGGTGTTTAAGTAGCGTGTTAAGTTCAAATCTAGCTAAAATGATAATGATTATCATAATCATAATAAGAAGAAGAATTTCAGAGAGAGTGAAAACTCTCGCTGCCTTGCTATACAGACATCGAACGAAAATAGCTAGTTACATGGCCGGTGTATTGTGTTTGTACATTGGGTTCATATTTGTCCTAAAATGTCATGTGTTATGCCCATTAACAATAAATTTATACAGATCTCCCAACCTTTCTGGACGAAATATAGGATGATCTGGCTCAAAAGTAATAGAGAAGGCTAGAGCAGTTCCAACAAGAGTGTGAAGTGAAATTACCAAGAAAAATAAGGAACTCCTATTGAAACATGAGCTGAGAATGGACACAATTCAGATTCTTTCGTCCAAATTCAGAATGATTTGGAAGTACAGTGTATGTATAATATCTGACTTGGTATCTGATTCGTAAGGGAGTGTAATAGGGTATTCACCGAATTTTTAAAATCAGCTTCTGATAGTAATGAGCTTAGATCGTACCATATTGAGGGGAAGTGGTCCGTAAAACCAATCAATCAACTGCAATAATAAAACAATGTTTCAATGAAATGCCCTTTATGGAACGGGATACAAGGCTCTTGAGTTGAATTGTTCATATCAAGGCAACCCAAAAAGAGATGGTACCATCATCATATTAGGGAATTGGTAATTAAGGAATCTGATGGTCATTTCTTACTGCATATGCATTATGTAAGATGCTGACATCTGAAATAATACGCCATTCCTGTCCATCGAAAAATGTGAGTTGACTTAGTTTGGATAGATTTTCAAAATCGGGCTGCTACCTAAATAGACACCTGTCGATATATCATTACAATAGTATGCAACCCGTCTGTATGACAGTTTATTAGCAGTATACTATAGGATTATAAGATGAGACTACATGCCTGTCGACGAGCGACGAGCTTCTCATTGTGGGTCTAGGGCAATTACCCCCTGGGCAATTTCCCCGGACCCTTCCCCTGGCCCTAACCATAATCCTAATCCTAAACCTAACCCTAGCTAACCTTAAACCGACTCTCAACCCTATACCTAACCATAACCCTAATCTTTGCTCTAATCTTACCACAACCGATATTTAGCCGGGGGGGGGGGGGGGGGGGGGGGGGTAATTGCCCCCGGGGGTACGGTAATTGCCCTGATACGCTCAGAGTCACATACACAGACCGACCAATGGCTTCAAACGTGACAAGAGTGTCACACTGACGAGCGCCCTCTATTGGTGCGAGCGCGACAAATTGCTCGCATTCACAAAGGCTGAGCATTTTTCACTTTGGCCCAGAGTGCATGTCGCGCTGATGTAGAGCGTTCTCAATCAGTTGGCAAAGTCCGAGTAGCTGAACCTATTATTATAATGTTTACAGATATCGGTAAAGATTTCAGTCAACAAATATGTCTCGCCCTGCAGCGCTCGTCTATTAAGATCACGAAGGTCAAATTATTGTCACCCAGGAGCTATTCTTTGCGATTGTGATAGCATAAACAAGCCAGTGATTAGTCTAGCTACATATATTATTTTTAGTTCAACGTTTGAAAAAGATGTGGAGAATGAGAGCTAGGAGAAAGAGAAAGGTCCAAACTGATGAGTGCTGAGATTTAGTGCTATTTTGACATCAGGGTGAGAGTAATTAGCAAAGCCAAATTAGTCATGTTTTCAGTAACAAGACCTCGAAGAAATGAAACGAAATGATTTGACCATAGCTCTGACACTATACGTAGGCCTATTAATCTGGCTCACACGTCACAATATCACTGGCATCTAGTATAGCATTATGGTCGATATTTCCATTAAAAAACAAACAAACAGAATAACATAATTTGCTCAAATCGACAACAGATATTAAAAAAGGGGTGGTCAAATAACCGGTGGTCTGCCCTACACCAAGCAATGCTATATGGCATCGCTCTTTTAACGAGGGCGCCAGAAATACAACAGTATCGAAAAAAAAAACCAAATAGCGCGGGGGAAAATCATTTAGGAATACTTACTATATTGAAATATTTTTCTTAAAGTTACACAAAGAATCGCCATACGACATACAGTATCACTGAATATAATTATGGCGGTGTGCCCTATGCAGAATGTTTACGATCCGTGTCGTAGTATTTATACTATAATGATCAAATTTTTGAAGTTAATTGTTCATATCGACTGACCTGGTGTTTCGAAAGTACTTGAATAATGTGTAACCGCCGGCATCGAGCCATATTGTATACTAAACCGTCCTATAGCATATCAAATTAGTATCATCTTTGTATTTACAGTGCTGTTGAAAGCCTATCAAACTACCGTCGCATCTACACTCAGTCTTTGATTAATACAACATAATATAATGCATACAAGTAGTATCGGACAGACCGAGATTAACGCAAGTGTTCAGATGAGGATATTGGTTTATCTTATCGGACTGATACGGCAAAGGTTGATGGACGATTTAGCGGTTGAATTTTGACATCTCTTATCGGACGCGACAGATAAAAGCAGTGGCTTGTCCATACGAAGTGGGTCAGTATACTGTTCAATCAGAGACGAAAGCAGACGAACGCACATGTTGGGTTCACAAGATAACTGTATCAACAAGACAAGTGTATGTATTAAGATGAGTGCCGTCATTGTGATAAGATAAAGATACTGTAAGATGCTTCTATTCTATTTATTTTGTAGTGGTTGATGCCAAAATCCAGATCTGTCCATGCCCTCCTATATACTGTATGGATGAATGTAACAATGAGCAGAAGGCATGCTCTCAGCATGATGAAGTGCACAATACAATAATTTTATTGTACACCTCCCTTAAAATTTCCACCCTTGTCCGCAGGCGAATGTAGCGGAGGGATGGGGGTGGGGGCTCTTCATGACTTTCTACGCACCCTCGTCAAAAAAAAAAGTGTCGAAAAGGGTTTATCAGACATACGGAGTCGTTGACCTTTTCCCCTTTATCATAGGTGTTTTCTAATTCTTTCTATTTCATTATGATATTGCCATTCAGGGGTCCTATTTCACGAAATAGATTTTCGATATTCAGTAACTACAATCATGTAAGGGTTGTGGATTTAATACAATATTGTTACACATGGCATCTGCTTGGCTAAATTGTGTATTGTATTTGGGAAGACTTAACAACTAGATAGTATAAGAAGCATCTACTCAAAAGCTATCCAGGATATTATATTTGGTATAGGCCTATACCATAATGAAAAGCGCGCAAGGGTGTGTGCCGTATAAATACGCCATGACATGAGGGTCGATTAAGACGCCGCGCAGGTGGGTAGTACAATGTTGTCTGCATTGTGGGGGCGACATCTCCCCCCCCCCCCCATGAACAAGGCGCCATTTTTTTCGTGTAATAGACATGCACCTGTGTGTATTCAGGGTGACTTTCTCTTCCACCTCCCCAATATTCTGCTGCTAGAGCATTACTATTTACTAGTATATACTGCATGGCATCAAAGGGCTCCATGCATTTAGGAATTGATTGTAAAACTATAGTATTGATCGTAACTCAAAATATAATATGACGAAGATCAGTTTACAATCGACTATCATTCCAACCCAGTCTCAGTGCCACGTAGGCCTAGACATAACCTTGATAATTCGTTCCTTTTACACTCCCATATTTTTTTTCTTTTTGTCCCAACATGCACGATGACGAACTTTCACCTTCATCGAAATGTATCGCGAATCGAGGATTTTGTTTTTGCTTTGTTTGTTTGGTTTTTTTTTTGCATCCTGAGTCGTATATGTCGTTACTGCGGTGGAAGTAGGGCAGATTACCAACATGAATTTTGCTCCTGTGGAGGTAACATCTTCTTGTTCAAAGCCATTTTCTATCACACTCAGCGAGTCTTAAGGGAGAAGAGATTTCGTGATTGATTATTTCCTTGAGTTCTTGTCACTCCTCCTTCGAGCCCCAACCCAAACACAGGTCTACAGTACATGCCTGTATGATCATGCTGCTCATTAATTTTCTTAACCTTTACTTATTGTAATCGTAAAAAAAAAACACTGTAACTTACGTCGGTCATAACGGGGGGGGGGGGGGGGGGGGGCTTCCAAATAAGAAATGAAGTTGATTCAAATTCACCTGGGTTATCTAATGAGTTAAGTGCATTGCTATGCCAATGCATAAATCAACTTTTTTTTTTTTGGGGGGGGGGGGGCATACTAAAACCCATCAGTTATGGCTGAAATAGACATTAACATAAATTCAAAGACCACACCCAAACCGAACAGGCAAGTGATAGGCATGCACATCACAACGGTTTTTCCCAGCTATCTTACTTTATAACCCACCGTCTGCAACACCTAATACTACTTAACTTTGTTGTGCACTAAACCCAGACATAATGGTGATAAGAAGAAGAATCATACATTCTTAATCGGCGATTCTTCAGTTCTCTGTCTCCCTTAAAAAACAACGACAACAAACAGACAATCAAATGAAAAAAAAAACAAACAAACCCGAGATGATATAAACTACAACAACAAAATCAAAAGGGAAAAAAGTATGACTCTGTCCTTGAACACTCTACCTGGCAAGAACCTGAACCAGTTTTGATATAACAAAATTATTGTGAAACCACCTGATATATCAGACCTCCTGTGACTTGGTTCCACCTACCTCTCCGAGAATTAGGATAAACAGTTCTCTCGCAAGGTCAGAAAAGAGAAATGAATACATAACGACTGGGGTCATAGAGAACAAACGCGACAGGCGACAGCCACGTCAAACATGAACTTATCAGCCAGACTGGGGTGTGAAATCGAGTGGGAGGAGCGAAGCAGAGTTCGACGGACTTTTGGGGAAAAAACGGGAAGAAAGTGTCGGGTATGCGTGCTTAGGAATCATCAGAATGGCGCCTATTATGGCATACACATTATGAGCATGCAGAATAGTTCGTCTACCTTGGAGACAACATTAAAGATGAAATATTATTGAGTAGTATCTATGGTCTGTCGCACACGCTCTCAGTGGGGTCCAGGGGCAATTACGGCAAAACTCATCTAGAGGAAGAGTCGCGGGAAAACGATATTGATTCGATCTCATCGACATTTTCAGATTTTAATTAGTTTTACTTATATTTGTATTGTCATTTTTCAGTGAAAATTAATGTGTGTGTCGGTACATGAGTTTGTTTGTGTTTGTTTATGTGTGTGTGTGTGTGTGTGTGTGTGTGTGTGTGTGTGTGTGTGTATTTTCGACTGGAGGACGGGAGGAAGGAGAGATATCTGTCTGGTAATGACTGGATTTTTAAGGGAAGGCATATACTATTGGTGCAGATGATGATTGGACTCTTAACTTTTTGCGAGATACCACACTAAACCACTTACGAAATTATACAGAGGACAAGATTACGAAATTCTCAGAATTATTGGCCTAAGTCTTGTTTCCAGCTGTCCTGTGAGCACGAAATGATATCGCACCCCACAGACCCATTCAAGTCATTTTCATGTCATCGTCCTATCAATGTTTTATGACAATACTATCAACACGACAGAGTTCCAATGCAAACATCAGCTACAGAACTATAATCTAACCTTTAGGTCGTGTAAGTACACATGCAATAAGAAATCTTTATACAATGTATATTGTATTTGCATGGAACTTGACATCACACTCAGTAATAGAGCGCAATAAGAAGGCGGGGCACAAGTGAAATGTTGTGTATGTACACGATTTATAGCAACCAGGGCACTTCGTCCTCTTTTGGCTTTTGTACTTACTTTCAGTATTATTTAAAATCAATCAGTCAGTCGGTTCCAGATATTGATTTAAAGCTCATCAAAATGACATACATCCGGAGCCTTTAAATAGAATGTAAAGATAAGGGTTTTATTTAATACCTTTAATATTTCAAAGGTCAAAAGGCAAACGACAATCGATACTCTAATACTGCAGATAAGAGGCCACATACTTGTGATTCAAGTTTACAATAGGCCACACACAACATCATTACTTGTGATTCAAGTTTACGACAATGACATTAATATTCAGTGTTCGTGTTTACTGCAAACCGTATACACGAGTTGCTCTATCATTGAATGTGCACAAACAGTCATTCCCTGATTGCCATTCATTCTGCTTCGGACATGCTGAGAAAGGAATGATATTGTTATACGTTATACAGAAATAACAGGTTTATCAGCAGCTACTTATTGTGTAAAATATGTCGACTAATATTTATGAAATTATGAATTATGAAATAGGCTTACAAAATTGATGTACATGTATCGTATAACGACATTCAATTTTTTCATTCATATGAGACATAAAGAACATACAGAATTAATGAACAAACAAACAAACACTGGCTATAATTTATAAACCCACTCTCATGAGAGAAAATAATTAATTTTGGTGGAAGTAGATATGTATGAAGACGTACCCTGACCCTGAATACTGAGCACCTCAGATTAAAACAGCAGTTCCCCAAGGGGCTATAGGACTATTACAGACTCTCGGGAAAAGGAAACTTCACGCACCTGTTCTGGCCATCATGTGTCACGAGGATTCGCAGAAGTTAAATCCGTTATAATAATGGTCCCATGACTGATAGTTGTTTTGGCTTTACAAATCTCAGCATTTAAATAAAGATTTGAACAGAGGAATAGGTTATAGGAAATGGATTCTTCAATCGTATTCATGATAGTATAGGCTTGTATCTCGTGACATCGTTTGGTAATTTCATAAACATACAATTATGATAATATAATGTGATATTTTATAACACAATCTTTTATTATGATATAGGGCCTATACCTACAATATATTATATGATAATAATATAATGATATAAAATAATATGATATAACATAATGTAATATAATATGATATGATATGATATGATATAATATAATATAATATAATATAATATAATATAATATAATATTACATAATATAATATAATATAATATGATATAATATAATATGATATTACATAATATAATATAATATTACATAATATAATATAATATAATATAATATAATATAATATAATATAATATAATATAATACCATATGATACAACATGTAGTAAACAGATTCATTGACTTGTCTCATTGATTAACAACACAATGGATGATTGTTTTCCTCAACGAGGTACGAGTGGCGTCTGTGTATCATAATACGTTACAGTGTACGAGGGTGTGGAAAGAAGCGTAGTACCAATTTTCCCCTTTAGCTATATACACCTATCTATCCACCCATCAATCTAATCATTCCATAGTCTAGGTAGGACCGTTGGAAGAGCTTTCACTTACACCCATTATTATGGCACCTATGGAGACCGCTTCATTCAGGCCTACCTCAGACATGAAGAAGGCCTTTATGGGGCCTATACATAACCGGATTAGAGCTCCAAAAAGACCGACCGGGCTCAGCCAGTATGAATGGATAAGCAATAATACTTGCAAGCTATCTTTCCTCGAACGTTTAGTTTGTTTGTTTATTTGTTTGTTTGCTTTCTATTCCGTTCTTTTCTTTGTCAGGAGAGGTAAACCACTTATCTATTGTTTGTTTCCTATATGTTGATGTGTGAGCAAAGTATACCTAAAATCTAAATCTGTAAATGTATGCCTAGATTGCACCAAATAGTGCTCTCTATAATCATTATGATTCAGTTGTGTTCATATCGAGAACACACACACACACACACACACACACACACAAACACAAACAAACAGACAAAAACAAAACCAAAAGAACTACAACCACCAAAGAAAGAAATAAAACACTGAGGGATACTTAGAAGAAGACGTGGCAGATATTATCGTTAAGTCAACCTGTGCTGTTTATTTTTGTTAGGCATATTTTTAAAGTAATTTCAACGGTATTCCTATACCTCCTTTTTAAAGTTGTCTACTTGGAAGACGTGATGACCACATTTGGCGGAACGTTGGAAGGCATACCGTAAACAAACCTATAAAAGATGCATATGTGTTGCGTTTCTTGAATGAATTAAAAAAAAATAATAAAAACAAACAAAATAACAAAACAAAAAGACATGTGCTGTGGTCTATGTGAGGCTCGAACTCACGACCTTCGCGTTATCAGCACGACGCTCTGCCGACTGAGCTAACAGACCGTTGCACGCCTGCGCCGAGGCCATTAGTGTTTATAAAGGCACGTACTATTACGCTTGTAACGTAATATGAATTAGTCTGGCTTCCAGACCGTCTGCTTGTTTTAGTTTCCTTCCCAGAATACATGTATCAGCGCCCTTTAACAACAAAAGAAGTACCAGTAACAGGTTCAGCTAGATGATTTGCCTTCCAACTGCCTCCGGAAAAAACAAAGAAAGCATTTTTGTAAAAGGCGTACAGTTGGCAAAGGGTCTGGAAATCAGACTAGTACCGAATCGAACAGTACAACCCAGGGTCTCAACCTGAACTCCTAATCAATCGTTCAGCGTATATAGTTCAGTGCAATCGATCCACTGCTGTAGTCTTTGCTATTTCTGAAACATGTTTTTCTCTGCTTTCTATGTCCTATAGACACGGCCTATATATTCCCATAGGATGATGAAATATATTGTATACCACAAGGTAGTGGAGTGACGCGGCTCTTACACCGCGTCACATCGGTAGGATTGCTGCATACTGTGAACTTTTATTTATTTTTTTGACGCAAATCTAAAAAACATTTTGCTTTTTAAACACACTCTATAGTTTAAAGGGAAAACTCAAAACTGACTTCAGGAATAGTCGAGATGTACAGATCTGTGTATAGAAGTTTCCGTAAAATCGAACGTAATAGAAAAAAAAAGATGGTATAGCAAAACCCCACAAAAAAACCAAACAAACAAAAAACAACAAATTTATACCACCGTATAGAGTAATAGGAATACAAGAAACGTTTGAGTTGTGAATTCCACACAAACTAAATGAGATGTCAAGGCCTCACAAATCTTCCATTGACCTGTCCTCCTTTTGTGAGTGAGATATGAAAAGAATGCACATCCATGTGTAAGGGGGTGTTAGAGTGTGTGTGTAGAATAAAGTCACTTGTCAGGATGGCTTATTCTCACCCCGAATACATAATTTCATCCAAATGGATATATCACACAGAAACATTAAACAAACCAAATATGTGGGCGTCAAAGCAGTGACAAAGACAATGTGGTACACATTGGATTACATTAATCACCTTGTTGGTGTTGAGATTTATTCAAAGTCACGCATCAGAGCAATCAGTTTGATCTCTTTGAACCATGAAAAATAAAAAGAGTTATTATACATATACAAATGACAGAGATAAGAATGTACTCACATCTAAGTCCACTCTGACATTCAATGAAGGGGATTGTGTCGTGCACTACCATTCAATTTTCGCGCAAAATGCTCACAAATACAGTCCTCGCGGTCGAATTAACATGCTAACTGATGGCGAATCTCGTTGGAGCGCTCAGTCCATGAAGTGAAGAGGGTCCGCGAACGATGACCAGAAGACATCTCTGCGTTGAGTTGACTCACAGTTGGGGGGGGGGGGGGGGGGGGGGGTTCCCTGTCCAAATGAAGGTAACTTCGGGCTTGCTGCAAATTCTTGAAACTGTAT
Source organism: Diadema antillarum (assembly GCF_040938485.1). NCBI lineage: Eukaryota > Metazoa > Echinodermata > Echinoidea > Diadematoida > Diadematidae > Diadema > Diadema antillarum. The sequence goes on from NW_027271831.1 coordinate 512,629, forward strand.
GTCTGGTCCACAAAGCACTAAGTAGTCGTTTGACTTCTCCTTAGACCGACCAACATAACAGATCGTTTCGAATGTACAGCAAAGCGTCCATAAGATATCATTCAAAACATCTTATCAACTTTGAACTGTCGTACACTGGACATGACTTGGTTATGTCAGGACGGATCTTCGTGTATAAATGCAACAGGTTGAGTTTCTCCACTAAAACATTTAAGTATAACAGCTTGGTCTCGGAGAAACTGGAACACGTCCTTCCACTTCACAGGGCTTGGGGAGAGAGACCCCGAACAGAAGTATCAACTCCAATATATACTATGTACACTCTCCTGCTCCTACTATCCCATAATACTCATCTCTTGTATCATACCCAAGCTTTCCTGACTAACCCTTCTCAAAGAAACTTTATTCAAAAACTTTATACAAAAACTGACCATGAATGGTAAGGGAGAGAGAGAGAGAGAGAGAGAGAGAGAGAGAGAGAGACAAAGAGGCAGAGGGAGAGATAGGGAGAGAGAGAGAGGGAGATTGAAAAGAGACTTAATACAAAGCATTCTACATGTATGCTGTACTCTGGTTCTTTGTACAGCATCACAAGTTGGCAAACTTCAAAGTAACATAGAACAATACCAGCCACTTTTATGTGGTTTTCTATCTCTAAGTCACTGTCCAGTCATTGCCACTGTCCAGTCATTGCCACTAAATCCACTATTCAAGTAGGGTGGCAGTACCTCTTTTGTTTCATAAACTCAGTCAACCTTTAGGTTGCGTGGTGGCACTATATAATACACTGTGTACCAAGCAGCTATTGTATCTTGGTAATGAATAGATTTCAGCTTTCTGGTTCTACAAACTCTATGTACACTAAAATTGGCAAATTGCTCCATAAACTTATATTACATGTCTTGGTATGAAAGCTACTATATTCCAGCTTTCCGCCAGTACTATCTATACAGTAAAGTGGGCATGTTACTCCATCACTTTACACATGAAATCAAATCATTTACCGATATTTTTTTTTAAATTTGTTCGTATTTACTTTTTAAATTACTAATGATGACTTCTAGTGGGAATGATCCGCAATTATGTCAATAAATCATTGACTGTCAGCATGATTTTCACGATATTAATTTGTAGTTTCTATATTATGAACAAACAGTAGCGACCTTCATATCTGCGACGCGAACGCTAATTTGACCAAAAATGGTATTCTGCAGTCTCGCGAAACAGCCATTTCCATTGTCCAACTCGGGAGGGTACGTCGTGAAGTATCAGTATAGGGTGACACGTCGCTGTTAGAAAAGTTGTGAGGCCGTAGCAATTAGCCAAAAATAATAATATTCTTTTTACATGATGCGTCTGATTGTGACCGACTGTTTAGTTGAAACTTGTGAATGTCACATTTCCCGATATCAATATAAACTCTATATAGCCAGATCATCAGACGCCGTGCTCAGCACGGGGCTTAGTACAACGTCAGGGGTGTGTATAGTATATAACTGTCTGAGTAAACTCTCACCGTGACATTTCTTTGATTTTATAGTTAATATGTTTCTCATTATTCTTTGGAGGTTTAAGGAGCCATCGTTTAGTCTTTTGTGAAAGATGCCCACCAGTCTCCTGACTATAATAAACTTTCATCATCTTCTGCTTCCGTGTAATACACGTTCGTGGTCATGCATGTCCAGCAAGCAGCGGTCAACAAAACCACGGATTGCATCAGCCCTTGAATAAAACCGTATACCCATAACATACACGGCTTTATTCTTTGTTTTGCCACCTTTCTCCATCTCTCTCTCTCTCTCTCTCTCTCTCTCTCTCTAGTCGCTCTTTGATTTTTCAGTCACTGAAGATTGACAATGGCCTTTCGCGGTCCAATTGTACACGGAATCATAATCAAAACTTTAAATGGACAGTATACTTTTGGTTGAGAAGGGACAGTATACTTTTGGTTGAGAAGGGACAGTATACTTTTGGTTGAGACCTAATTTCAGATTTCTAACATTTTTTTTTTTTGGTGAGATAATGTGAAACCTCTTATGGACATGAAAGAGCATGTAATTCTATGAGGAATTCAACATCTATTTGATGAAAATTGGTTTCGAAATGGCTCAGATATCCAAAAAGGAGCGATATAACAAAGTGTGGGACCCACATTCAATGACGATCACTTTGTTTTCGGATGTTTCAGTCATACCAAACCCGATTTTCATCAAATAAACTTTGAATTCCTCCTAGAATGGCATGTTCTGTACTATATCATAATTTTTTTTTCTTGGTATCTCGCAAAAAGTTAAAGCCCAATTCTATAATCGCCACAAATACTGTATACCATCCCTTTAAGCCAGGTCATGGGTCTCACTGAAAAAGACGTAAGTTTTCATGCAACTTCTATGATAATCAAGAATTTGTTTTGTATATGTTTCCTTCTTGTTGCGTTTACCTTACAAAACATTAAAGAGATGGTATATAGTTTTGGTTGAGATGGGGAAATTAAGATATCAACTATTTGCGAAATGCATATGAGAAAATACTTACGAACTATGAAAGAAAGAGGAGCTGAGAGGTATCCAAAGTTTAGTTGATGAAAATCGATTTTGAAATGGCCAATATGTCCAAAAACATATAGTAAAACAAAGTGGTCCTAATTAAAGGTCACGTGTTCCATCTCATAATAGAATCACTTCGTTTGTGGATATCTCAGCCATTTATAAACCAATTTTCATCAAATATACTTGAAATTGGGAGTGTGAGAAACAGACAGGATCGGCTATAATAAAGAGGTAAATACAATTCAAATAACTTTCATTATAACAAGAATGATAATGTTAACACAATGCAAACAAACTCAAAATTTAGAATAAGCAAAAAAAAAAGCCAACAAAAAGAACAACAAACAAAAACGACCCCCTCCAAAAAACAACAACAAACAAACAAAAAACAACAACAAACAAACAAAAAACATCAGGGTCCATTTATCGAAGACTGATATGAGAGTCATAAAAACTAAATTCAATTAAATGGATATATGCATGGGGTCGATACAACACAGATGAAAAACAAAAGAAGCAATGCAATATAAGGCTTAAGACAAAAATAAAATCTAGGATACCCTTATATAAGTTGGGTATCCATGTGGTGTCGTTCTTTTTTTTCCTTTAATTTTGTTCTTGTAGATTGAGCCAAAGAGGTCTATAATGCGGAAGTGGTAAAAAACAGTTTATGCTGTACAGCCTGTATCATGTGTCAAGCGCAAAGATGAAACCAAAAGTGCTCTCAAAGTTACAAATTTGGCAAAATAGGCCACACAGATATTGATGGAAAAAAAAACCCCACAAAGCAAAACAACTTCGGGCTTTCCCATCGCAGAAGTATCATATCAGACTTATTTGTTCCAAAGAGGAATCTTTGTCTAAATAGAAGTATAATATGACGCTTTATATCCTATAGTATATAGAGCAACAGATATCGATGCCACAAAGGTGTGGAAAATATCTAATGGAAAAAAAAATCGAGTGAAATTATAGGCAAACTTGTTCCTTCCCTGTCCAATTATTTTCATCATTATGAATGTTACTAATTAGTTTAGTATTTGAATACATATTTCCTCTGTAAACTTTCCCTTGAGAGTTAATTTCTTTCTGCACGGATAAAGGTATAAAATCCATGAGCCAATCCCATTCACAGAAATAAAGTTGAAGTATCATCTGATATGAGCTTATCCACAGCCTCTTTTTTCTGTTTTTGTTTTGTTTAGTTTCTTCCCTCTTCTTTTAATAACAACAGCAGCATACACAGTAAACCGAATATAAATTATGTAAATTAATCGGCTCAGTCGGAGACCACACACCGATGCACACCATGGCACCAGCAAGGTATGAAAAGCTTTCACAGTAACTGTGTAAATATAATTGGCCCCATTATTATTTACCTGTTACTGACTCATCGTTCAAACCAAGTAAAATACAGTAGCATGCATGCAATGGTAGCGGGTGCAATGTCCCTTTCTAAATAAGCACCAAATACTAATACAATAATTGATTGCATTGTAAGGGAGAATTTGAAATATTCCATATATTATGGCACACATTTAGATCCGTCGCAGAAAGATACTTTCGTTTGTTCTTCACTTATGGTTAATACACTGGATCAAATCAAATCACACAACGTCATTAACGTATCATCACTTAATACCCTATTTTAGACTCGGACTTTACAGGCAAACACATACGGTCGTCATACTTACTTATCTTTAATCTGTAATCAAAACATGTTACTCACAACCCTCTTTACCAAAGGAATTCAGTGATACTTAAGATGGACATTAAAAAGACAAAACTCTTTTATCGCTCTATACCTTAGAAAATAAAATGACTATTGACAGCTTTCATGGGGCATCTTTATATCGATGACAAGAGACTTAAAGGGGATAAGAGAAGGAACAAGGATATATGACATTTTCTCGATCACGGACAACTTTTTTCGAATGAACTCACGCTGTTCTTCGCCCTATATAGATGATACAATTTTTAGCAAAGAGTGAGTCGAAGCAGAGCGGGTCACATCTCGCCAGGTCTTGGCTCTTGCTGGGAGATGGAGGCTCGACTGGTGCCGCGTGGAGACCATCTGCTTGCTCCTTTTGCACAGCGGGAGGGCCTTCATTGGCAAAAGCTAACTACGGAAGTTGATAGGTGCCATCGAGCTGATCGGAGGTAAGGCCTATACGGTCCGAGAAGGCAAGAAGGCGATGTGAGACCTCGTCCTCTCGATCTTTTGGGGACCGAAGAGGCGAGAAGGCGAGATACGACATCCCTCCGTCTTTTGGGGTTCGTCAAAGCGAGAATTAGCAGAGGACAGAAATTACTACAGAGATCTCGTATCTTGTTGACCTTTTCGAACCCGAAAAGTCGAGAAGACGAGATCTCGGAAATCACCTCATCGCCTTCTCGAACCCGATCTAGGTAAATCTTGAACCCGAGAAGTTGAGTAGACTATACATCTCGGATCTCGTCTTCTCGGACCAGAAATTAACAAGGCGGGGGAATAATCTCGCTTCCTATAGCTAACTCAGTGTAGGCTCTTATTATCAGTACTTGTTAATGTTTTTTGTTTTGTTTTGTTTTGTTTTTTGTCACAGAGCTTTGTCAATAAATTATCATCATTATAAACCCAGCTTTGCAAAGAACATATGGGTGAAGAGGGACGTTGTATGTATTCCTTACTCTACAAGATTCTAGGAGTTCAATAGGCCTCTGATTGGTCAAAGGTGATGTGGAAACCGTTAGCTGACTGCCGAATAGTATAGCTTTGATTACATATGGATAAATAATCAATCTTCTTGTGATTGGTTGAAAGATTTTTACGTGATTACATTGGATGGTAAGCACTATTTGGGCACCCGTCCCGCTTCATCATGAATATTCATCAGGCAGTAAGATACTGTACTAGTAAATGGCAGAACGCTGAACGCTGGATACGTGCAAAACGTATCGCCGGGAAATGTAAAAATCTCGAAAAATTGCATCAACGGGGAATGTTAAAACGTCTCGCCGAGAGATGGAATAATGTTAAGTTTTGCCGAGAAATGTAAAAACGCTGCCGGGAAATGAAAAAAAAATATGTATTTCCACGGTATTACGGATACATGTAGATGATGAATATTCATGATGAAGCGGGACGGGTGCCTAGATAGTGCTTACCTACATGGGATTTTCAACTACTTGAGATTGCTCGGTACGATTTGTGACATGATGTCACAAAGCAATTGTGACATCACAAAGCAATACTGACATTGCGCTTCTTTGTACGATCACTTTGTGAAATAAAGCAAAGTAATTATGACATCTCAAAGCAATTCCGACATCGCGCGCTGCTTCGTACGGTCATCATTCTAATGTAACAAAGCAATTGTGACATCACAAAGGAATTATGACATTGCGGGCTGCTTTGTACAATCATTCAATAATATACAACGGTGTACTGTGACATCGCGCTCAGTTGCTTCGTTATGTCACTGTTACAGGATGCATCCACACATCGTATCTACCACACTTCTCACCTCATATTTCCCCCTCATTTGTTTAAATGTTTTATTCCAAATACAAAACAAATTTCAGAATGTACTAAGTCTACTTTTGAGTTTCTAGTTAAAACTATGGGCCTCGGTGCCTCATGAAGTACCGGTACTATTCATCGAATTGTTCACAGCAAGGCATGGATGGGCAACTATAAATGCGCGTAAGTAGGCCCTTATCTTGCAGGCGTATCTATATTTTCATATTGTGGACTCATTATATCAAAGGCCCACTTCATGAAATTTCTCTGACCGCTAGCATGACAACTTCAACTGCCTTGATTCAGCATAAATATCTTAAACTAAGTGGGATGGGGTATATCAAGCAAAAATATCCACTGGGTCTTTTCCGGTCACGGTTAAAACTATTGCCCTTGGTGACTTCTCGATAGTGCTATGCCCCAAGACGAAGTAGAGGGGCATATACTTTGTTGTTGAGAATGTTGCTCCTCGGAGCAGTTGATATTGATAAATTTGTATAAAATATTCATGTCTGGATGTCAGCAACGTTTGCGTGGACAGTATAATTCGTGGGTATCAAAATAATGTTGCCGTTTCTTTTGAAAGATTCATTTCGATTTTGCATTTGTTTGTTTGTTTTTTTTTCCCAACGACAACATCCGATAGTTTGGGGAAATTTCACGTGACAAGTGTAGAAACAAGAATGATTCGTCAGTCGAGGGTCATAACGAGTAGTTGAGATCCCGAGATATTCGCTTCCCTGCCGCGCTGATCATCCGTTCGCACTTCACTTTCCACATACACAAAGTAAACAAACGTCTGGTGCCACAATCTCTACAGGAAAACATGGCGATCTTCCTTTTTAGGTCACATAGGGTCGACTGTTGGATGAACGTGGACCACTGACAACATTCGCAGAGCATTCATTCGGCTCATCACATGTATATCACGTTGTTTTGGGTTTGTGGGAACATGGTGTAACCTCGCCCTTGCTAAAGGACTTTACAGATGATAACAGCGATCAGCCGAACCTTGTGAATAATTTGTTTTCCTCTCTTTTTCTACAGGCATCTATGTCAGTTTGATTGCCTTTCTGTTCTCTCATTTTGACTCCTTGCATTATACAATTCGTGTTTTACTTTTGGACAGGGGCCAAAATTCCGGCAACATGGATTATTGATTAGCTCGCAAAACTTTGCCTATTGGTGCGTGCGCTTTTCTTTCAGTAAAACAAGAATGCAAATGCCATGCAAGCACATTACAAGGACTCACACCCGTCTTTAGGTAACGAAATTGATAATGGATCGATGGTAAACAGCAAGTACGTGCAGTGTCTGTGCCTGTTTGTTTATTTTTCCCCGTATACATACTACTGTAGTGTACGTTTAGTGTTTGACCAAAAGATCGGTCTGTATCTGATCGTCGGGGAAATGTTCCACGGAGACTGCGTCTGGCTTCACGGCTCCCCTCCTACGGAGGAGAGCGATAACGTAAAAAAAAAATAAATAAAATGAAAATAAAAATAAAAATAAAAGACGACTCCGGACAGACGGATCTTTCTGTCTAGTTTAGTGTGTGCTTTATTATTGTGTGTATTGTAAACAGGTTTGACATGTTTTAGTGGGAGAGGCTACAGAGTGAGACTAATAAGAAAGAAAGAAAGAAATGGCTGAGTGCAATAAGTGGCCAAGACAACTACAACTACGGCATACTAGCACACTGTATTGTAATTCTTTAATACGTGTGGTTTGGGGAGATTTTTCGTTACCCCCCGAAAAAAACCCCCAAACCAAACCAAACAAAAACAAAAACAAACAAAAAACAAACAACAACAACCAACAACAACCTTTTTGACTCAAGTCTTTGTGTGGAATCATTCGGAGGGGGCCTCGGAGGAGACCCACACATGAACCATGAAAAAGTGCGTCACATGTCGAAATTGACTCATTATGTCAGCCGTCATTTCTGTTTATTTTCGTGCCGCATATAGACGGACCAGAGCAGGAGTCGGGGGCACCGCAGGGGTGGTTTTAAATCTGACGAGCACTGATGAACACTCTTGGTTGTTGTTCTTGTTGTGTTTTTTTTTATGGAAAATACTGTAAGTAGGCCCTACACATCGTAAATGAATGTGAAAAAAAAAAATCAAAAAAAAAATCGCTTGATTAATAATAATAATAATAATAATAATAATAATAATAATAATAATAATAATAATAATTGTTTTGGATATAAACTCCAAATTTTATTGTCCAAGAATGGAAATTCTTTCTGCCCAATTGATCGTGGGCCCGGCAGCCACTGAGCAGCGCCAGATCGACGTTGCTCTAACCTTTTCAACTGTTGAACGGCAAACAAGGTAGCAGCAACTCCCATCTTTTAACGTCTTTTGGTATGACGCGGCCGGGGTTTGAACCCACGACCTCCCGATTGTGAGGGCAGCCGCTCTACTCACTACTCACTTACATATGAAATAAGAATACTGGATGATTTCTCTCATCATGCATGTTTAGACAAGATTAGTCATGTTTTTAACATCCTGGCGAGATGCACAAACAACAGACATTTTATTTATTGCCCTACTTTGACAAGCAAGTAAGGTTGCATGAAGGAAAATTGTTTATTTTGAAGGGCAAAAATTGAGTATTCTGTTGCGCGAAGCTTGCTACCTGCGTGCAACTCTTGCTTCTTGTACAAGTCAAGCAGGGAATGCTTGGTAAATTGCCCTGTACAGGGAATGTACTGAGTAGTCTACTTGCTTTCCCCTTATAAATGCAATTTTAAGGTGCGCTTAAAATAACATTACTGTCAGTATTTTCAAGTTTGCATCAGATGTCTGATTTTGTTAATTATCATTTGGACTGGCTACTTCAGGAGGATAATGAGACATTAATTGCCCCTAGTATAGAATCATATTGAGAGGGCACACGAGGGCAATATGATTCTATTCAGGAAATATAAGTAATGTTGTATCCCCCTCGAGGCAAATCCATATATTCATTGTCCAATGTGCTTGTGTGTGTGTGTATGTTTGTGTTCAATATTTACACCTACAAGTACGTGTATACCATGAACTTCCACTTTACAAATGCATTTCTACAAGTGTATGTTATAAATTACATTCAATACATGCATCTAGAGAGGGCAGGTTCTACTTTGGATCATTAGGTGTCTGCTGACGTAAAACCACGACCAGGGCCCCATTTCATAAAAAGTTGATATGATAGCAACTCTTGCTGGAATGACAATTGTCAAGGTGATGACAAGAATCCAGCTTCCTGATTGGCTGTTGCTATGGGGAAGTTGCCATTCCTGCATGAGTTGCTATCATTTTATCTTTCTATCTTTTATGAAATGAAGCCCAGATGACACTATTGTCACAAAGAATTCTTTTTCCACTTTTGATAATGTGGGAAATCAGATAAAGTAATTTACAATGTACGTTGGGAAAAGAGATTGCAACAACCAGAGTTACCCGTACATCATTGTTGCGTCTCAGAGTGAAATACAGAACAAGTATCGCGATCATAGTCATACACCCATAATCCCCATCATTTTTCCATTTACAGCACAGTACACTGCATTTGTTATTTGACATCACCACAGTTATGATGCCAATCCATACACATTCACTACCATGCATCTGAACCTCATACATTTCCTCCATTGCAACTTACACTCAAACTCAACTCTGAAGACACCATAAAGGAATTTACATGACGACTCACATTTGTTTTGCAGGTACACATTTATTTCTGTGTCTTCATTTGATATATCCATCACTCAAGGCATTTATTTATTACTTCAGCTTTTGAGCATAAACAATACTCTGGCATGTTTATCAAATATACATGTACAATGTATCTTTTTTGTATATTATTTTTTTTTTCAAACGAACTAGACCAAAAATACCCAGCAGATGTGATACAGACTTCCAAAGGAAGCCCTCAAAGCACAACTGAATTCTGTTCTCCATGCTAGGGTAACACTCGAAACAGTATCACTCAACAAAATGTTTTATGCTCTAACATGAAAGTGTACTTGTCTCTTATATAGCAATATATCTCTGTATGTACAAAACAAATTTACAATAATTATTTTCCAGATCACATAAGCAAAAGTTGTACTTCAACCTGAACATACATAACTTTTTTCATTCAGTCAATTCTCACATACAATTTGTACTTGGTAATTATGCTGTGCCATAAGATGTGTCACATTTTGAAAGAGTTATCGATTCAAAGTAACTGAGTGTACTAAAGTTCACAGGAAATACACATTTTCTGTCATTCTCCTGTTAGTGTAAGAAGCAACATTTTCACTTTTATGATGCCTGTTATATTGCTGTTTTACAATTATCAACATTTCAGTGTACACCTTGTATGTGCCCCTGAGAACAGGGGTTTACTGCACATTACTATGCAGTGAACATTTACACATATGTACATGTACATGTGTAACTGCATACAAAATGGCAATTCTGCAAGCTGGCACCAACTTCACAGAAAGTACAAACTATATTTAAAATGTTTATATCAGCATTCTGATAGGACACCGCAATATATATAGCTCAGATTGTTGTTGATGCAAGAGGATAGATTTGCAGAGATTACCATTGACAATGTTGATTCTCCTTACACAACTCAAGTACAGTATTTGTGCGACTGCATTTCATCACATTATAGTATTTCGACTGTAGGCTGGATAACCACAAGACAGAGAAAAGCTTCTGTTTTTCACTACAAGAAGAAAACGTACAGTATGAGGTAAAAATGGGGGAATTTTCTCAGTTTACATTAACTGTTTACAGTGAGGAACTGGAATGAAATGTTTCAGCTTCACAGCTACATGAACCATGCTATCATGTACCTTGTTGTTTGAGCTTTGTGCTGAAGTATATTTGACCAAGGGATTAAGTAGGACAATGAATGCAATTTGCACAGGAAGGCACTGAGTAAACTACTAGTAGCTACTTGAGATATATTCACCCTTTAATACAAAGAAGGTTTGCAAAAATGATTTCCACTACAATTTCCAGTCTGGACATTCCACATTCAGAGAGCTTAATCCCCCATTTTTTCTCACATTTCAAACTTTTACCCGAAAGCCATTATACAGTCAATAGCAACCTAAGTGATGACTAGAACACAACCTGCTACTGGAAGAAGCAATAAGCACTTGCTTGTGATCTAAATTTACCCCCCCCCCCCCAATAAAAAAAAAGACAGAAAAAAACTCATTGTAGGACCAACCTTGTTTAAACAATGGCTAGACAGTAGGTATCAAACAGTGAATAGAGTTACAGCCGAATTCAAAGCTTGATTATTGACAATGACATTATTGACTTGGCAGACATGCAGCATGGTATAGCAATATTAAAAGTACACTCAACCTTCATATGTATACTCTTGGATGCTTGAAGTGTGGATGATCCATTGTCCCTTCAACAAAAAATTGAAACCCACAATGTTTGAACACTTTTCACTTCTCCGTCGGCACTCAACAGAAACCGACAATAATCTTTATACTGTATCCTTGGCAGTTTCTCTCTGACTGACTCTCTTGTGACTTGCCCATCACAGTTTTCACTCTTTTCTTGTCCACTGACAGTGACACCCCCCCCCCCCCCCCAAAAAAAAAAAAAAAAATTGACTGTCAACAATGCGCAAATAACACTGAAACCAAAATACAGATCACCATCTTGACAGTGAATACAATGTGCAGTAGAACTGAAAACTGTAAGCACACATGTTGTGTGAATACACTGGCACAATTTCTTGAATCACCATAGATGAGCTGCATCTAACACAAATGCTTCTTGTGTTGTACTCACAGTAAGCCTATATATCAACTTATCTCCATGCCATCTTTGATAAGGGATAAACTTGTAATCATGGAAAAGGAAAGAGAGGATTATGAGGTTGACTTGCTTACTGAGCAGAAGCAAAAGCAGGACAAAATCTCCCTTTTTATAATGTCTACTGGTAATATTTGAATGTAGATCATGTCTAAACTATTTCCATAAGAATTTGATACTGTGCTTGTACGCAACCTATTATGACATAAATATCTATGCATGTACAACAATGAGGTACTGAAGTGAGTTGTATCAGTAGAACCAATTGTGCATTTTCACACAAAGCGCAACTGCCTTGCACCAGTGGGGGCTGTAAAAACTTGTCTGAAGCTGTTAAAGTGTGAAGCCCATGTGCTGCAGTTGGAGTTCTGATGTATTGTTATGCAGACGCAGAGATTTGCTGGCTAGACAGAAGCTATTGTTTCATGTTTCATGACCCATTGCCCTCAAACTGGGGTACTGGAGTAGTTTACTCAAGAAAAATGTACAATGAGAGCACATAGTGTGTGCATACAACTATTGAGCAGTGCGTGGGTTGTGGGTTGGCGTGCATGATACGGTACCAGGTACCTTGGGACATACAAATATACATACACACGGGGTAAAGTGTCGTAACGCAGTCAGCACTTAATCACCATCTCATATTTTCAATCCTACCCCTCCCCAACTCCCCCCTCTTATAATCACAATTACCATGACAACATGTGATAACCTCTCTGGATGTCACAGGTGTTATTGTTAATGCACAGCACAGGCAAATCAGATCTTTTGGCAAGACAGGGCCCAGCACTACATACATGGATGTAGCTCACTGACAACAGTGGGAACATACAGATTCAATTCAGACATCTGCGCTACTAAGTACAAATGGAAACATTTTGGAAATACACAACACATCTGCCTACAGTGGTAGGCTTACTTGGAAGGGAGGACTTGTGGAATGATTGTCTAATGACATAAAAACACAGTGCAACTGTTCACTTCTGCATGGTCCAAGAACAAATACCTCGCGGTACAAGTTGTAGGTCGATGTTCTCTCCGTGATCTTGACAGGAAAACTGACCCCAACTGCCCACTGGGTGACCTACTTTGTGGTCAGGAGTCAGTCCAATCTCTCCTCCTTGCCCAAAGTCAACAATTAAATCACCTTGGAGGCTAGGTCAAGGATTTTCATGAGGGATAAAGGGAACTATGGAAGGTAGTCATTAGTCTGAGGAGGAGACCCTAGCCAAGATTTCAAGATAAATGCCATAAAGTCTGTAGTAGACATGGCCAGGTAGACCCAAGCACTGTTATCTTCACAGGAAGTTGAGGGGGGGGGGGGGGGGGGGGGGGACAAATGGGAGAAGGGAGGATACTTCCAACTTTTGACCTTCCTTTCCACTTGGAAAGAACCAATGGTAGGCCTACACTGTATACAGAGTATGTGTGCATGAAATTAAATACACTGAAAGACATCTAACTGAGAGGCATACCTTTTCTTGTTTCAAGTCCAAGGTAGTCTAATGCAGGGGAAGTAAATTGAAAATACTGATGATTTTGGAAACTATTCAGTTAAGTCTGCCTTTCAATTGCATAAGCTAGAGAGTCAAGTACAGGCAAAAATCTGAGGGCACAGCCCTAAAAATTTTTGACAAAATCACATGAAAAACAAAACTGTGTAATTTCATGAAATCATTGCTATGATTACAGAAGTTATCAAATAATTGATTCCACAGTACCGTACCTGGTAGAAAAAAGCATACACTGTGTAGGTCTGAGTTTTCAGACTAGAGTGTCACACTATACCAACGTGGCACAGAAAAATTTCCCTAAACTTTCTAAAGGCAAATCTCAATTCATGCGTTGTTTCTTTGTTGCAGAGGACAGGACACGCACAAGAAGTAGTGCACACAAGACATGTACACATTGTACCTACTATGCCTCATGCAAGAGCAATACAACTGGACCAGTGAACATTACAGTAGCACAGCTACTACTGTTGAATCTGGTGTAGAAACATAAACATCAGGTTCATTTGAGAATGCACTGGTGTGCAAACTCACTGTTCCTTGCTACAGTAACTCAGCAGGTAGCAGCCCACACTGCTGGGGCCTGGCTGAGGGAGGTAATGCACATCTAGGCACAACATGAGGACTTAAAAAATAACCCTTTGACCTCAACATTGGCATGGCGAGATAATGAAGCCTGCCATAAGGCAGTAGCTGAGATAACTCTAGCACCCCTCCAGACATAACTTGTGATGATTCAAGGTTTCATTTTTTTTTTTCTTTTTTTTTTTTTTGGGGGGGGGGGGGGCATTATTCTTTAAATAGAGAGAAAGAGAGGGAGTTGGGTAGCTTGAGACAGGAACTGACCAGGGAGGTGGTGAACTGACTGAAAGAGATAACGCCAGAGGCCTGGCGATGTTCAAAGGCTGTTCTTTCAGAGGTCTGTCTGTGGGATCTGTATCCAAAAAATGGCCACCCAAGCATGAATTCCTTTGAAAAAAAAAATGCTTGGTGATGGTACAGAAGATTGGATAGCTTTTGGTGCATGGTGCAGTGTTAAAGTCTACCCAGCCAAAGCCTGTTTCCTCTTTCACGGTGAACCGTGCACACAGACCCATACCCTTTTGCAATGCTTGTGTGGGAGATGAGGGCAAGGATGGGTTATCCCACTATTATACAATAGAGCGGGGCCACTGCTCAGATGATCTGCACTTCCTATTGTCATTATACCAGCTACAACTGTACTGCAATCTGAGGCAGACTAGAAAATCTAGTTCAGTTAGATAAGAAACTACTCGTACATTGTACACAGTAGGACTGAGTTTTTGAGTCAAGCAGTTATCCTTGGTACATGTGTACTTTCAAAACAAACCACACCTATGACTTCACAGAAATCAATGGGTGAATTCTCTGATTGAAACACACAAACAAACAAACAAACAAACAAAAACAAACTGGAAGATAATGAACATGTACCCAAAATGAAACAACCCTGTATCTTGTATATATAATGCAGAGTAAGATCATGCACAAATTGATTTTTACAATTTCAGTTAGTATTTCAAACAATCTTTTGAAGTGTGTTTTCTAAAACATGATTACCCTTGCAAAGTCCAGTTGCAGTGCTGTTACTGTACAGTACAGTTGTATCTGGCTATACAGCCAGTCCTGAGCAGGGGGCATTTTGGCTCATTCAAGACAACCTAGCATTCCACCACTTGTTGGTTTTACACAGAAACACGGGTAATAAACTTACTACCACATTTAGTCACCATACAAACTCTGAAGAATGATTTTGAATTTCTACTGCAGCAAATAAAACCACTTGCAAGTTCAAGAAAACTAGTATTTCTTTTAGACACATACACTGTACTGTATACAAAGGGAAATGACATTGCTGTTAAGTCATCATATCACACTGTATGAAACACCTTCTTGAATGGGATCTTATAATTCTGATGGTATTTAAACAAAGTAGCAGCAGTATCATCATGTCATTGAATTTGATGGTTGTATGAATGGGATGCCATTTTGGGCACATCAAAAACTATCAGTGCTGACAAGCTGTAATTGCAATTTTCTTAGATGTAAAAATGCAAGCAGTTATGGAGTGGTATCGCCCGACATTATCAGCTGCATTGTGTTGGTTTTGGCAGGTAAGAATGGGATTAAAAGCAGAGGTTGAAAAAATCTGCTTGATTGGACTGATTTAAAATGAATTTTATACAAGTATCAGATACATTTACAGAGGACATTTTCTCCCTTCAAGTTTTCCCTCGACAACTTTTTGGTGCCCTGGTGAGTGTGAATGTCAAAGGGGGGGGGGGGGGGGGGGGGGGGGTGGTTGTTTGTTTCTTTGTGATTCGTCCATATGATTCTCGGTAGAACAGACCTGGCTATGATGACGTCAATCACATTCGTCAGAGGCAATCATCAGTATGATTCATTCTCTTGTTTCGTGGGATTTGAGAGCAGACGATTTGGGTGAAAAGGGTCAAACAACTTTTTGCATGGTCAGTTCAGCCTTCCGTTTTATCCCACTGACAGAGGACAAAGAACTCAAATCAACTGGCACAGCAAAATGAAGCAGTGAAAAGGTGATTGTACACAGCACTGATTGTTTGAAAATGTACTGCAACAATGAAGGTTCCAAGAGGCTTCTTGCGAGGTAAAAGCTATTATTTCACATTCAAAGCAAAGAGAATACAGGTGTACATGTAAGTATAGGAAACTGCATTATGTGATCCACTGTAAGAGTAAGACTGTACGACAATATCCTTGGCAAGAGATCAAAGATGTACGGTATGTATTTCCTGCATACTTACAGTACACGCCAACAGCACGAACAGGGCATTACGGTACTGTCATTTTCGTTCCTCAGTAATACTACAAACCCCCTAATTATATTTCAAATAAAAGAAAGTTTACATGTATATTTTGTAACATAATCTAGCACAAGCCATGGGCAAGTTTCAGGCAATTCATATGCCGACACAAATGGAAAAACTCCTTCCTTATTTCATCAGTTGCATTTAAGGCATGACATTTACATGTATGCTACAACGTACACCTGTATATCAGCAGTTTGCGAAAGCAACTGAAACTATCTGGTTAACAACACAACTGTGACAGTAAAGTTTAAATGTAAAACTAATCCATTCTGGGCCAACAAATGCTCATAAATGATTGTAACTTTTTTCTGAACATTGTTTTCCTTTTCACCAACTACAGTGCATTTCAGAAGATTTTCAGCACAACTTAAAAATGCAGGATTACTGGTACAACAAAATGGTTAACTATTATTTCGTTACATATTTGATTAATGCCCACACTCATGAAGCAGGTGTAATGTATGTTTGCAGACAGTGTTTGATCTACGGGGAGATGTAGCAAAAGGGGGGAAAAAACAGTCATTAAAAAGTCTGGCCAAAAGATGTTTAAAAAATCCTTCACTCCTTTGTGAAATTCTTCTCTTCTCCAATCTCTTTTCTAATCAATCAAAAGGCTTCCTGCAAAAGGTAGAATTTCAATCTTATCAGTCATTACTTCACGCTTAGGTACTCGTAGTGGCATGTTTATCCTTCCCTTCAAATAATCACAAGTAAACCTGCAGGTACCCTGTGATCTCCATCAAAGAATTGCACATAATTCTTATGTACTTAAAAAAAAACAACAGCACAAAAACACAGTGAATATTGGCCTTTCATCGTTATTACTTGATGTCATAAATACTGTCCTCAAACTGTGCATTCATTCATATCAGCATGGCTTCTGGAAGACAATTTTGAGATGCACAAATGTCTTCTGATTATGATCAAGATTTGATGCATATCCTTCAGAATCAGAAGTGCCACTTGCAATGTGTTCATGATGAACATATCCCTCATTTTCTCTCCTTAAAAGATAAAAAATTAACCAAATTCTCCACTTTCTTAGGATGAAATTTGTGCACAGTTCAAGTTTGAGCTTAAAAGGGATAATCATCCATGCTGATGATACACTCTATATTCAAAATATGATGATGCAAATGATCTAGATGTATCCAATAGGAAATACTGATCTACTGCAGACCAGCGAGAGTGAAATGGGACAGCCACCTGCCCAGCTAGCACTGTAGACCTGTGGGTGTCAATTCATACCCACTTCTGTAGCTCTTCACTACTCCGACATTCCTTGGCACTCTCATCTGCGTACCTCAGGCAGAGGTACTGCTGCTCAGGGTCCAGATCATGAACAACAAAGAAGTAGAGGTAGTTGCACATAGTCCACTTGGTACTAAAGAGGGCGAAACGTGTTGTGTCCAGCAGAGGCACGCCAAGATCTTCGGCTAGGACCCCCATGTAGGCATCCTCCACGGGGAAGGGGTGATGGAATGGTGATCTGCTGACGACTCTCTGCACTACATCATACGAGAGCAGATACCCTGTTCCGCTGGCATAAGGCGGAAACAGATCCTTTTGGTAGTCTGATGGCGACACATACCACTTGCTGTGTGGATCTCGCAACACATCTCGGCTCTTCAATTTGTGCCCGGCGTACAAGTTCGTTGTTTGGTGATTGTACTTTTCAAGGAATTCTACCATTACCCTGGTGTTGACAAAACAGTCATCATCTGTTTTCAATAAATATCGCGACTGGCAAGATTCAGCTGCCCACATCATTCCATGCTGCACTTTCAGCGTAAGGTTGCGATAACTGTCTACATAATCGCCAAACAAAATGTCTTTGTGCTTTTCACTTTCAGATTCGAGAAGTGTTCTTAGCGCTGGAAAAGTCCTTCCGATGAGAAACACCGTTTTAAAGTGTGTTTCATTCAGTATGTTGCGATCTCGGTATCTCGCCCATGTGTTTCTTATTGCTTGTCTGCGCTTTTTGTTTTCCGGAGCAGATGTCACTAGGATGAGTAGATATGGCTGCACTGCACAGTTTGGACTGGACGAAAAGACGTCCACGTAATTTTGCACACTCCATTCTGTTCCAACAAGTTTCTCTGCCTCATTCCCTGTCTCTGAGAGTGAGGCATGGCGAAACTTTGCCGTCCTGTTTGGGGAAACGTCAAAAGTTGGCAAAGTTCTCGAGAAGCCTTCATGCCCTCTTGCAAGACTGACGCTCTGGGTACGAAAGCTGTCACTAAAAACATTCAGCTCGATTACAGCGAGGAGAATCATGAAGAAAAAGCTGAAACATGTCGCAAAGACAAGAGAGGATGAGCCGAAGATTTTCATGGAGAGTATTCGCAGCACACGCAGTAAAATAGGAGACACGTTCATGTGGACAGGCATGATGTTCGAGCTGGGTCACTCGCGCTCTGGCGGAATGCAAATAATGATTAGAAAGATGTTTTCATGAAGTTATAGCCAATTAATATCTAACATCTTCACTTTGAAGCTTGATTAAACAAACCGTCATGTCGAAGAACCATTGACATGTCATGGTTGATCAGAGGTATTCCACACTCACAAGGACGATACAACGATGAGGTCACATAATATTTTCATGATTCGTCTCCGATATACCAGCTGTTTGGGGATCCAATAGGCAATAACATCGAAGTCAATATGCCGGTGATCTTGGATCAACTCAGACAAAAAGAAAATCTCTTGACGAATCTGGGCTAAACATTTGCAGACATGTTGTTGTTAGTTGTCGTTGTCCAGTGTCGGCAAGTTTGGCGCTGCTGCTCTATCAAACATCATCAAGTTTTAGGCAGGAATGATGACCCCGCTAAATTCTTCTCAAAACCACACTCGGATCACAAGGTCAAGGAGCGCGTGATGCCCGACCTGGAGACGACAAGCGGGGAAAATAGCACTGGACCAAATGACGACGACGAATTCGATCCACAACTTCTCCGCACTCACAGTCACACCACCATGGCATGCACCAACCGTGACAGATCCGAGCGGGCGAGGTCCGAGACGAGACAACGTTGTTCAGTGCCAGTATTGTAGAACATAGATTCTATTTCTCGATTTCTCAAGTTCACTTGGGTCCAAGCAATCAAGCCTTTAGAAATACCGGTATATGAGTCACGCTGTGACAAAAGTTTCAGAATGCTGACATTCGACAAGTTGTTCAAGGGATACCTTTTTTGTCAGGCGTGCTGTGAAAATTGACTGGTTTTCAGGTCTAGATCCAAGAGCGAGGCCAGGAAGTAATGAGGATCTCCCACCGGTACTTCGCGCTCGCTTCTTCGCTCGCGCTCCCAACCTTGCCGCCGAACCGAATAAAGACTCCTGAACAAAACCCGTTGCCGCTACTACTGCTACATACGCAGGGTTCTCGCTGGCTGGGTTGAAAGCGATGGTGTTGTCATCAATACACGGTTGTACACATCCACATGCGCTCTATTCAAGGATATGTAAATCAAGCGGCGACTGCAGTTGCCTGATTGGCTATTCCTGTGTGGGCTCGACATAGGAAGGCATAGGGTCGACAAACTTTCGCTCTTAGTCTAGTTCAAAGACCCCTTCCCGCAGTTGCGATATAAACAAAAATCGGGCGCAGAGATCCAAGAGTGCATGTTAATCTATTTTAATACGCGTGTTTATAAATAAATACCTTTTTTTGTGATTTCCTTTAGAGTTTATTTGAGCGGTTGGTACCTGGATTTATGAATAGGCCTACTCGTCAACATGTTGAACTGCTCCAAAACAAAAAGACGGTCAAAATTTACGTTTAGAGCCATGATCATGATGACGCAGTAGGCCTATTGGAGAAATCGGTGAAAGATTAAAAAAAAAACGTTTTTCCTTTCCTGATTAAAGATTTTGAGGGATAACACACCCAATAACATCGCATTTAGGACGATTGAAAGAAGTTGATGTAACTTAGATATTAATAATTGCAAATAGTAATATCAAAACGATAATCTCACAGAATCATAGATACCTAGGCCCTACCCCCCCCCCCCTCCCTGCTTATCTCAACCTCCAAAGTTAGATACTTTCATTTCCCTTGCCCACGTAATAGGCTCCGTGTACAATGTAGCTACCTCCTTGGTCCAAGGAAGTGCGTCTCACCTCCCTGCTTGGTCTAATATCCAATTTTTCATGAAATAAAAAATAATCTTATTCTATATCGGGACTTGTAATATTTTCAAAATTTGATAGCATCATCTCTGTTGCTAGGTGTTAATCACAGACAAGGGAATGATAGCGTAAATGGTTTCCCGGTACATTATGTTTCGAGAATGTTGTCA
The DNA here is from genome assembly GCF_040938485.1 of Diadema antillarum. Classification (NCBI taxonomy): domain Eukaryota; kingdom Metazoa; phylum Echinodermata; class Echinoidea; order Diadematoida; family Diadematidae; genus Diadema; species Diadema antillarum. Next base: position 533,208 of record NW_027271831.1, read on the forward strand.
GCGAGCGTCTTGGAAGAAGAAAGAAAGAAAGAGAGAGAGAGAAAAAAAAACAGCTCTATCGATTCTTCCGCGCGGACGTTTTGAGGATACCATAGCATGCCACCTCATGCTGGGTGAACAAACTTTTAGGGATGTTAGTCTATATCTAAGACCAAATTCTTTTTCCACATTTTACACATGACAGCATCTACGCACACTATCTATGTGAATAACAACAGAATGTGTTTTTCTTGTCAATTTAGTAATTCATATCAGTAAAAGTAATTACTGATGTAACAAAAATTGGTTTAGGGACAATATTTAAGCATTCGTGTAGTGCGGCGATGAAAATTGTGTACGCGTATGTACATCGCAGACTAACAAGGCCGTGCGTCATTCACGCGTGCGTAGCGTTTATTACGCGAAGAAAGTTTGCTGACCCCCTACTCAACTCTGGGTATGCATCGTAACCATACAACGTCTGACGATCGATGCGTCGAAGAATAATAATGTAAATGGCTGGCTGTGTATCTAAAAAAAGTCTGCTAAAAAACAATAGCATATCATAATATGTTTGCTTCGCGGGAACTCGCTGTTCTCACAGACCAGGAAAAGAAGTAAGGTGCAACACGTGTATCATCTAAATAACGCCCCTCTTGAATCTGTTGAATCCGTGAAGTACTTGGGTGTAACCATCACTTCTGATTTGAAGTGAACCCAACACATCAACAATACTGTCAATAAAGCCAATAACGTGCTTGCATTTCTAAAACGCAATCTTCGCATAAAATCTTCTGATGTTAAAGCCACATCTTACAAAACATTGGTTCGACCAATTGTTGAGTATGCTTCCACAGTTTGGGACCCATCTACCAAGAACCTAATCCACCAAGTGGAAATGGTCCAGAGAAGAGCTGCGCGATTCACTTTAAATCGCTACCATAACACCTCGAGTGTCACCAAAATGCACTCTGGAACAGCGCAGAGAAAATGACAGGCTAATTATGATGTACAAAATACACAATAATCTCACTCCTCTTTCAGCACAGGACTATATCATCAAACAGGCTACTCAGTTAACGAGAGCCTCGCAACCACACTCCTATCAGGTACCATATTCGAGAACTGAATCGCATCGCCATTCGTTCTTCCCAAGAACTGTACGGAACTGGAATTCCCTGTCGTCAGAAATTGTTTCAGCGCCATCTGTGGGATCATTTCGAAACCTTCTAACGGTTGATCACAGTGGCTAGTATTTTCGTCAAATTTTCTATGTGCTTGTAAATATCTGTGAATAAATTGTATTATAATGTAAATAGCACCAGTCTGCAAGAATCTTCAGTCTATTGAAGGAGGCAGACTTAATCAGAAGAAGAAGAAGAAGAAGAAGAAGAAGAAGACCACAAAATACATTTAGCGCTGCTATTTATACCTCGGATTCAGTTCACGATTAATATAGGCGGATAGGAAAGTGAAAAAAAAAACCAACTTGTTCATTCGTTGTATTCTAGATCCTCGCAAAGCCATACGGAGTTAGATTATTCCAATCCTGTAATATTCCACTGAGAAGGAAGCATTTTCCTTTCCAAGTTAGTCAAACATGTTATAATAAGACGATTTGTGTTCCATGGGATATTTTATCACGGCTTCGACTGTGTGACCAATCATGAATCTTTCGCATTCTTTGTTGTTTTTTTCTCAACATCCTTTTTAGTCAACTTATAATGTTATAGCCCTACTCGTCTTTTTATCAATCTTAAATAGGACCTAAATGAAGTACATGTATAGCATTTTAGCGGTGGCTTTATGGCACGGCGGCATAATCACTGGACAGATCAACAAAAAGGGATGCGTTCCTTCTTCTATTTTTGTCAGCTTATCTGAGCTATATAACAAGAAGTAAACATTTGTGTCTTTCTGTAAAAATAGAAATGTCGCACTTATTTCAAAGACAGAGAGGTCTGGGAGAGAGAAAAGAAAAAAAAATACACATGCAAAAGAAACAGCGTAAATTCACTTCGAAGTCCACGTACCATCCCACTATCCAGCTGTTCTTTTTTAATCATTTTCAAGTACTGTTTATAATTATGTAAACTGTTGAATAGGAAAAAAAAAATAAATCTACAAGACATCGTAAATGTGTGACTCCTCATGAAAATGTCATCTTTTATAGATGCGACGTACTACTGTGAAGTGTAGGATGCAATTGAAGATAACTGGGTATGCCGAAGCGATCTGACGTTCATTCCCAAATGTTTCACGAAAAGGAACAGTTCTCCTTCTTCCGATAAAGTAAAGGCCATCAAGTGGTGGATCAGTGTGGTTTCCAATTGAAACACAGGAAAAACTTCCTGCTCTTTAAATTCACAGCGTTTATGCCGGTACCCTCCTCGTATACAATGTGTGACTATTGCGTGACTGGGTGTTTACAACCCAGGCGCGCCCCGAGATACCTTGTGAATATTAAAACAGTTCATCATGCAACAGACAACAAAACAATTATTTTCGTAAATGCCCAGTCGGTCGGCCCTCATTTTTGACAAATCTAAACGGAGCTGATATTCTGTGCATGGTAAGCCGACATTCTTTAGCCGAAGAGAAAAATAAAAAACCTCGGATTTCCTTATCTTTTAACCAGCTTTCTCGCATGATGCCAAAAAGTGCTGTAGTAGATACATCCAACATATAATTTGGATCTAAAAAGGTCAACGCTACTATAGTAGGAACTAAAATGTCTAATCTATCCTACAGTAGGGCCTACATATAAAAACAGTGCACCATCTGCATGTTTCGAGAAACACTTTTCATTTTTAATTATTTGTGCATGTACGAATAATGTAGGCCTATAAGTGACTGTCATGGCGCAATCATGTGAACATCAAGCAAGGTCGTACAATTTGATTAGATTCTATGCACTAAAAACCTTTAAAATCTTTAATTACCAATAGAGATGCGTGTTAATGGGGCTCATCACATTCTTCACCAAAGTCATTTGAAGGCCTAAATTTGCAAATACGTGTGTTCTACAGGCCGACAGGGGTGAGACATAAGCCCTACAAGTGGGGAAATCATGCTGGAAATGAGATGTAGGCCGTATGTATTTACTGTAATAAATTTATGAAATGCGTCGTCCTTCATACATGTCTAGGAATATGAGACTAGGTACTATGGAGGCTCGCGCTTCCGCAGCAAGGTTATCCGCCTGGCTCTCAGAAAATAGAACGAGACAGTCCCCGTGGTTCAACAAACTTTCCCCCATCATTAATATTCAGTAGGCGCTCCTTATACAGTGTGGCAGCCTCCAACATCACACACTCACGATGCATTGTGAATGTATGTTGAATGGGATGCTTGGTACGAGATACTTTGTATCTCTCCAGCGAGCGGCTCACGTGAGGTATGATGACGTCACATGCCTTTCCCGACACGTAAATATTTCCCCTTCGTCGTATGCATGTGTTGTGACGGCGGCGGGTGGAATATAAATCAACCGCAGAGAGTGTGTGCAAATCTGAACAATTTCTCCCTTTGCTTTGACTGTTTGGTAAATGGGAGATGTCATTATGACACAACTTGTATACTAGTACTTCTTGAGCTTTTATATGTTTGTCTTATTCACCTTAGATTATAGAAGCTCTTCATCAGATGTACACATGCTCCAAAATTACTACCTTTTATCAGATAAATATGATAATCATCTTGCCCCCAGTAATGCTGGTAGTAAAACTAGAGGTTATAATTGGTCTATAAAGGAACTAATTCAGTATCTTCAATTGGGTGATACATAAAGCTCTGAAGAAATTACATCTACCAGCCTCATTTAGAGTACTAACCCTCTGTCAAATGCATTTTTTTTTTTTTTTTTTTAGTACGTCATACTAATAAATACGCCAAACACTAACCCACGTACACACACAATTAGCAAACTTGTGTCCTTCTTAAGCCAGGTGTTCAGGTGTTCAGTTTTGTTTTTGTTTTTTACTAATGCCTTGTAATTTGTATCAGTAACCTCCAAGCATGCAGGTACCGGTAGCCTGAAAGATGGTTCATGTCGCTACAGTGCAACCTGTCTGTAGCGGCCACCCACGCGAGACGCCAAAAAGTGCGTAGCCATTAGATGTCCGCTATAGACGGGGTATTTCATATGACTTTTCTCCGGCGGGAATTGTTCTGTATATATACGGCATGTGGCCACTAAGGCAGGTTTGGCAGTAGGCCTACTTGCTAACACTAAAGGAGCCACAAGATGGTATGGGAAAAGTTTCTCAACATCATTATTCATGTTTCCCTGCAAATAAAATTTGAGCTCGTATATGGACAATGATTATCATCACTGTTATGTTGTCAGTCAAAAGCAAACAAAGAAACAAACAAATACACAAACCATGACAAACAACAATAAACAAATTTCTTATAGGACTGTGGACTCCATTTTGTGAATCCATTGTGTTAAGTGATTATTCTCGAGCACTTAACTGTAGGAAAATTTGATGAAGCTCCTAATGTTGTCTTCTGGAAATTCCCCGAAGTAAAATTAGCACGCAGTTGTTCTTTGTTGAAGTATGTCTTGTAGCATTTTTCATTGTGTTATGATTGTACTTTGTTGAATTACATCCTGCTTTCACTTTTTTTTTTCTCTCTCTCTCTTTCATATCATTCATGGAGCTGTCAGATGTAACAAGAAATTATAAGGGTTGATATTGCAGTTTAAATGGTTGGTATAGCTTTGGTGGAGATGAGGAATGGGCTTTTAACTTTTTGCAAGATACCAAGAAACCACTTATGATAGTACAGAGCATACCATTCTCAGAGGTGAATTCAGCAGTTCAGAATGCCGAGGTTTATTTCATAAAAATCGATTTAGGAATGGCTGATCCATTCCAAAACAAAACAAAGCGATTGTAATAAGAGTTGGGTCCCAACTTCTCTTAGGATTGCTCTGTTTTGGAAATCTCGGCCATTTCAAACCCAATTTTCTTCAAATAAACTTTGAATTCCTCTTCAATTATAAGCTTTCTAATATTTAATAAGAGGTTTCTCATTACCTCACCAAAAAAGTTAGAAACCTGAAGTTAGGTCTCAACCAAAACAATAATTAAATTCATCTCTCAGCATGGTGTGATGAAAATCATCTCGTAATCCGGTCACACAATGTAACAAGGTCAAGGACGATTGTGGAGCAACACCATATCCACTTGGAATGAAAACTGGATGACAGGAACTTCAGATCCACTCACATTTTTAATTCATTTCAGCAGTCTATATCTGAAGAGCGAAAATAGAGTGGTATGAAGAAATTCTATTGTAGGGTGGCTACTTAAAAAGTAGAGATTAAGTTACATTAATTCATACAAAACTATGCGATGACCAAGAAAGTGATATAGTACCAGTCTCCTTCCACATAGATTGGTCCAACACAACAAAGGATCTTGGACCTAACTTAAAGGACAAGTTCACCTTCATAAACATAAGGGTTGAGAAAATGCAGCAATATAAGTAGAGCACATCAGTGAAAGTTTGAGGAAAATTGGACAATCGATGCAAAAGTTATGAATTTTTAAGATTTTTGTGTTGGAACCGCTGGATGAGGAGACTACTACAGCTTGTGAGTCATATGCGTACAACAGTATAAAGAAAATATAAAGAAAATTCAACATATTTTCACTTTTCGTATAATAAAAGACCACTTGACTTGCCTCTTTCTAAAGGCAGGGGGAATAATATTACCCATAACATATGTCGGTAACGAGTCAAGGGAATGTGTACTTTTTTTCAAAAGATGAAATTTTGTGAAATTCTCTTTATATTTTCCTTGTATTGTTGTACGCATGTGACATCTAAGTTATTCAAACACTGCAGTAGTCTTCTCATCCAGCGGTTACTACACAAAAACTTCAAAAATTCATAACTTTTGAAGGGATTGTCCGATTTTCCTCAAACTTTCAATGATGTGTTCTACTAATATTGCTACATTCTCTCAATCCTTATGTTTATGAAGGTGAACTTGCCCTTTAAAAACCTTGGTTTGCCATGTACTCCCAGATTCCCATGTGAGGGCATGCTATTCCTTTAACACATAAAAATCTGGGTTGTCCTCTTCAAATAAACAACACGAAATCTTATGTTGGTGAAAAATTAGATGGAAGTGCTCTATGAACTCAGAAGAAATGTCAGATATTTGCCACTGTGTGACACACAAATGTCAACTTCAGTCTTCAAGTGTAGCCAATCCAAGGATAATTTATAGAGATGGTGATTTAGAGGCCTTTGATGATTACTACAACCAAAATAAGCATATGAACAAGATAGGGTTCAAACTCAGATAAATTATTCATTTTAGCAATGAATGATCAAACGTATTAGAAAATACAACATCAAACCACGTATGTAGTTTCTGTGACTTTATGAGTTTGGTATATCAATAGTAGATGAAATTTAACTTTGAAATTAATCATCAAACAAGGGTCACTGCGGGGGTTTGGGATTGATTACACACAGCATGAGACAAAACAAACTTGGTATTCAAGGATATGGATAAAAGCTACATAGAGGTCACATGAATGGTATACAGTTACAGATAAAATTGACTTCCACATGTCATGGGATATATAGTGTAACATGATATCTTTATACTGAGTACGAGCCAGGTAATACAGACATACTGGGAACTCTTGGCACTGTGCCAGAGCACGATGGTTTGTTGTACAGTAGGACCTCGATTATCCGGCCTCGATTATCTGGCCACGATTATCTGACCGGTGGGTGTCCAGATAATCGATATAGCTGGATAAGAGAGATATGATCAAATACAGCACTTTCTAGCATATCATGCTTGGGTACATACACATGCTATTTTCCAATTTACCAACATTATGATAATCTGTATGGCATTGTCATGTTTCATACTTTGTAAGTTGATGAGGAAATAAAACGAAAAACAAGTAAAATATCCCTTCATTTATTCTTCGTTTGATTGATATTGACTGACAATGACATCTGTGACTCTTCCAATCCTGCTGCTGCATTGTACTGTAACCACTGCTGTGCACTCGGTGCCAGTGACAAGCGTGACACCAGTCGTTGACATCATGTCACATAGTGGCTTAAAGGAAGTGTATAGTTTTATTGAGACCTAACTTCCGGTTTCTAATATTTTTTGGTGAGATAATGAGAAATCTTTCATGAGACGTGAAAGAGCATGTAATTCCAAATAATATTCAATGTTTATTTGATGAAAATCTTTTTTAAAATGGCTGAAATATTAAAAAAAGAGCATTTCTAATAAAAGGTGGAACCCATCTTTGAGTAGGATCACTTTGTTTTACTTTATTGTTGGATGTCTCAGCGATTCCAAAACCAATTTTCACTTAATAAACTTTGAATTCCTCTGAAAATGGTATGCTCTGTACTATTTCTTAAGTGTTTTCTTGGTATTTTGCAAAAAGTTAAAAGCCCAATTCTCATCTCCACCAATAGGTCTACTACACCAGCCCTTTTTAAAAACTACAATCTACTGCGATGATTGGTATAAGTCCCATCATGTATTCACATGATGATGGTTGAACATTTGTTTTGTTTTGAGTGAGATTTGTCACTGAAAATACATGAATACACTGTAAATTAAAATGAATGTCAGCAAGTTGGCATCCGGATAACAGAGAATCCGGATAATCGATGGCCGGATAATCGAGGTCCTACCGTACATATCTGCAGCAGACAAGATTGGGATGCCAAAGACAGTGCAAGGTGACGTTCTCAGGCATAACATGGAAAATGGTCACATGACTCGTATCAGTTTGCATTCAAGGTGTTTTTCTTTCCTTTATCAATGAATGCCCTCTGTGCACATGACAATGATATTGCCAGTACTGTCTCATTGACGGTAATAATATACTCTCCCTAGTTGGTTCCATGTCAGAAGTGTTATAGGTATACATGCACAGGAAGAAAAATGTATGTTTATAAAATGTTCTCCCCTTTACTGAAATTATCAAAACATCAATGTTTCTCAGTGACAATATTGGCAACAGTATATATGCCTGAAGTTGAGATTAACAGTATCAAGAGTTAGAAACAAACAATAGTTTGAAGGGGAAAAAAATGTTGAAATCTTTATAGCATGAAGGATTCAGCTTGTCCTCTTTCCATTCATATTCATGCTCAAAATGAAATTTAGCAATTCATGATCATTCAACTTTCTGTAAAGATCGTTTGGAGATTTGTGTGATTATGACACCATATCATCTCATCCCACGGCTAAATTTCCCAAACTTTCTTATCTTGTTTTCAGTTTTGATGAAACCTATACCATTCTGTCAGCAGGATATCACTCTGTTTATTGAAGTCAATATCATATGAGAAAATATTGTACAAACCTCTTTTTTTTCCTTCTTGTAAAGCCTCTTCTGTCTATGTCTACAGAGCAAACAGAATTAAGATAAAATTCAACCATTACATTGAAATTCCTAAAACTGGCACATTGTAATCTTATTGTTCTGCAAAGTGTATTATACCATTTGTATCTATTGCACAAACACGCCTGTATATAAATTGATATAGACAGTGAATTTTGGCATTTCATAGTTAAGCAATTTGTAGCAGCAATAGAATAATATCTGTCAAACCTCATATGCAATGAAACAAATTGATGCATTTTTTTAAAGTGTTCTAAATCTAGATTTATAGCACCGTAAACCCATTTTGTACATCATTAAAGGAGATTCACAACATAACTGGTAGACTACAATCACAACCCCATCTCACTGACAAAAGTGCAGCCATCTTTCAATACACAGGTTTATGTATGCTTTGCTAGATCTGCAACAACTATACTGTGTGGGCTCAAAAAACTTCATAGATGGATATAGACGTGTTAACACACGTTCCAAATGTACCCATCATTTATACATCACTGGTGTGTGCTGTATTATCACGCATGCATTATCTGTACCAGCAACTTTTCTGCCAAGACAGGACAGGTCTGCACTGTTAAAGACTTCATATGCTGCTATGCCGTTTGTTCGAGAGACACACAGAAATTAGGAAAAGGAGATTTAGGAAGCAGTCAGCCCATGTGATGTGTGTGTGTGTATATATATATATATATATATGAGAGTAAGGAGGCGGTAGACGTTGCTTAATCCTCACAAGTGATTTTACTCAAGCTTTCGGGCTTCCTGCCCTTTGTCAAGACTGGGGACAAAATACAAAACATGGATATCATATACACAAATAGAAAATAATAATGATGATCAAAACAATAGCGGAACTGATAACTACAGTGAAACAAGCTTTCGGGCTTCCTGCCCTTTGTCAAGACTGGGGACAAAATACAAAACATGGATATCATATACACAAATAGAAAATAATAATGATGATCAAAACAATAGCGGCACTGATAACTACAGTGAAAGAGGCAGATGCCATCTGGCACGTAGTAGAGGCATTGTGGTTTTACACCACATCCAATTCTTGCAACTAAAACTTCCTGCATTGTCCAACACTGGCAGCTCATGCTTGTTTTATTTCCAGCTATAAAAAAAAAGGGGGGGGGAGTGAAAAATACTCACACCCAGCATGTCCTGCATTAACAGCATTATATTTGCCAATTGCAGATGAAACAAAAATATAGTTCTAAAATGTGAATTAGGGATAGAAACAACCAATGTAAAAATGTTAATCAATTTGAAATGTTAATCAATGTGAAGTATTGTTAAATATAGAAAATGTGGACAATAGTTACAATAAAATTGTTTTAAGAAATAAACCGTCCACAATTAGGGTTTATTGAGAAAAAATAGTGATATCTCCTTGAATTTAAGGCTTCCTTGCAATATTATATCATCTTTACATGGTATGATGTTTTGTGATACAACTGACATACACATATGCATCAAATGTAATAATCCAAATATGGTAAACAGGCTAGTACCTTCAATGATAACTACAAGTCATCTTCTCACAAAAGAAAAAATTGAAAATTACCCTGAAGTTTCTTCCTATGAGAGATATTTTAATTGGAGATTTCACACAAACTCAACATTACACTTTCATTTCATTGTTACGGCATGTCGACCGTGGCGTGAACGTGGAGCTACATACAGTGCAGTTCCATGGTGTGAACAAGCGAGGGTGCACACTTTATAGGGGAGGGGCAAGGTAGACTGATTTGACCCCTTTCTGCATTCATAACTGGTGGAAGTAATATTCACAGCTGCAGCGCTCCACTATACAGATCAATGGCATGAGGTCAAGGAGCTGTGCTTGGCAGGGCATGAGGACATACAATCCAGGTTGGGGGGGGGGAGGAATTCAGGAAGTATATAGACATGTGATAGCTGTTGATGCAGCTGATTATTTTCTCACACAATATTGATTATCTCTCATACACATATAACACTGACTTCCTGTTGAACATATGGTATATTATTTTATTGCCATCACAGTGCTATCTATGCTGCTGCACCGCTTTCCTGGTTCCTCAAGAACAAAGAGAAAGAGAGGTGTTTTGATTTGAAGAAGAAATTTGTGCCAGTAAAAAGTTAGTCTAAAAAGAAAGAGTACAATTTTCTAAGCAAAATAATGAAAATATAATCAAAATCAAAACAAAATTTTGAAATTGTTAAGTTTTGCAAATCTTTACAAAACAGTTCTTGATCGAGCAGTTGACAATAACATGCAAATAGTAATGAATTGATGATGTCATCCCCTCACAACTTACCATGCTATTTGTACATAAAATTAGGCAATTTCCTTTTTTTTTGTTGTTCAAATGCAATTATGCCCTGGTCTAGAATCCTGATATATATGAGTGCTATGTGTATGAGTATATGTTATGAGTAATAACCTTTCCCTTTGCCTTCTGAAAGAGGGAAGTCAAGCGTTCCTTTGTTATGCGAGAAAAGTGAAAATATGTTGAATTTTCTTTATACTTTCTTTATGTCACTGTACACATGTGACATCACAAGCTATAGTAGTCTTCTCATCCCGCCGCGACTGAGCAGAAACTCCAAAAATTTATAACTGTTGAACAGATTGTCCGATTTTCTTCAAACCCTCATTGAATTGTTCTACTAATATTTCTGCATTCATTCAACCCACATGTCTATGACGGTGAACTTGTCCTTTAATACTGAGTACGCTGCAGTCAATGCTGCAATGTGAAAATGCACTGTGCTGCATAATATTTGCTCATTGTCTGGCCCCTATAAAAATAGGTCAAAAGCCACTCAATTCACCGTTTCAGCAGCCATTTGTTCGGTCACCAATTGAAAGTGCAGCAATGTAAGAAAAGATGACGCAGGAAGCATGAGAAAATACTTGAGTACAACACATAACACAGAGAGGAAAAAGAAAAGAAAAAGGGAGCCAACTTCAGACTTTATTGATATCTATCTTTCAGCGGACTGATATGTTGCCAGTTGGGGCCCCCACATCTTAGTGGGTTGCCTTGGTAACGCAATGATGCCTTTCCATGGGGGACAAGGACATCCGACCAAGGAGGGAAGTCTGCTATGAAATGTGAGTCACAAGACCCACAGGATGTTGGGGGGGGGGGGGGGGTGTATAGATGAACCTGACCTTAAAGGCCATCAGATTTCATATGTAGGCCTACTGTGCATATGATGAACATTTTGCAAGTACCAGGTCTGACATTTTAGCAGTTCAGGACATGAGATCTAATTTTGCAAACTTAATGATTAAACATTTTTATTACAAAAACCTGCACAACAAAATCATAAGCATTATCCCTCTTCACCTCCCTGGGGTGCCATGTCATGTGACTTATCAACATGAAAATGGTAACAACAGCCATTTTTTGCCAGTGTAATCTTGATGATGACTCTGATGATCTGCTGCCGTTTCACTTCAGGCACCTCCCATTACAACAAAGTCTTCGGGACTGGCAGTTTTCTTTCATTATATCACAAGTTTATAAAGACATTTGTATGGAAGATAATTTTAGGACCTGAATTTTTACTTCGTTGTGACAAGAATTTTGTTATATCTGTGTTCACTGCAACAGGAGTGCTTTGTACTTATTTAACCCCCCCCCCCCCCAAAAAAAAAAAAGCTTCCTTTTATGTGAAATTCTCTCTATTGGGATCCCCACACTGTATCTCATACATAGCTGTACTTGCATTTCTTTTCTTTTCACCTACATGCTTTGCAAGCTGGTTAAAGAGTGGAGAACATTGTGTGAAAAGCAGATTACAATTACGTTCTACAGCTACCTGAAATGCCTATACAATCCACTGATGAAAATAGGATAATAGGATAAGTTCTAGCAAATACGAGGCCACAAAACTCATGGATGGATGACACAGCAGAAGCCACACACAAAAAAAAGAGAATCAGATCAAGGTATATTTGGGGTAGTAAGGAGCTTTGTATGATAATCATGCTAGAAGGATAGACCAGTGTGTGCTTTGTAGAAGGAAAGAAATTTTATGTTAGTTTCCTGTTTCTTTGATAATGTAAGAGTCAGGGCAGGGTGACAGAGAGAAAGGGGGGGGGGGGGTTTGGATGGGAGAGAGAGAGAGAGAGAGAGAGAGAGAGAGAAAGAGAGAGGATGGACTACACACTTTCTTTGACCACTGACCATTCATTGTGATTGAAGACCAGCCTTGTGTGTAATGGTTGAGTGCCAGGACCTTGCATGCATCACATACCCCCAGCAATGGCTAAGCTGGGCTTTGAGACAAAGGCCAACACACTGTCAATGCACTATCTGGAATGGTTCACATCAGGACACGGCAGAGGTCAACAAACTTTGAAAACACATTTTTGTAAACAAATTCTTTCCTTGTTATATACAGGTGCATTTTTTTCTGCTTCGTTGGTCTCTGATTTCCTCATGATGGATTGATGACAGCCCCATACTCAGTATGTGTGCATAATTATATTCTCACAACAAACCAGCATGATCCTATTATGAAGCACAGCAAAGTTCCAGAAAGATTGACAGATTAATATTCAGACAAGTGTACCACTTCTCAAGATTGCTAGAGATTGCGTGCGCAAAGTGTATTTCTGTGTGCATTCATGGACAAAGAGGGCAGCATACTGATTCCAACCTTTGGCAGATGCTACCAGTAGGCCAATGGAGTATAACAACTCTGGAGCTTGCAGTGTACGCAAGAAAAAAGAGTAACACCAACATCATCATCACCACCACCACCACCATCATCATCGTCGCCATCACCATCACCTTCATCACCATCATCACCATCATTACCATCATCATCATCATCATCACTATACCACTGTCATTATCATCATCATCATCCTTCTCCTTCTCTTCCTCCTCCTCCTCATCATCACCAGCATCCTTATTCTCATCCTCCTCATTGTCATCATTATCATAACAGTAACACTCTGAGAACTCTGGACGATTTTTCAGAATTTTGCATTTAAAAATCTATAGACTGGTTATGCTGAGTACAGAGTCATAGAATTTATGGTGACTGGGATGAGGAATAAGAATGTTTTTGGAATTCATAACAAATCACAGTGAACTAAGGATGATGACATATAGCAGCTTCATATAAGAATGCATGATTGGGTGCTCATGGAAGCAGAACAGAAGAAGAAAGCACACATAAATTCTACACAGGTGAAGTTGTCAAGCAAGTGGTATTGTAATGGAAGATTTTACATTGCTACATTACTGGAATATGTGAACCTCCTGTGTCATCATCCTTGTTCAGTTTTATTTGTGTGTGTGTGTGTGTGTGTGTGTGTGTGTGTGTGTGTGTGTGTGTGTGTGTGTTTTCAGAGTATTGGTTTACTTGCTCAAGAACCACAATTATTTCCTCAAATCTAGACATGGTGCTATCAATTTATGTATTACATGCTGTGAAATTATGGACTGGTCTGGAATTCCCCTTTTAAAATTAATGAAAATGGTCTTGTGACAAGAAAGCAAAAAGTCCCTCAAATTCTATCTTACAAACACACACACACACGCACACACACACACACACACACACACACACACACACACACACACACACAAAATACAATCACAAAACCCATGGAACAAGAAATGAAAGTAAGGTAACAAAGCAACAGACCAATCACATTTGACAGTGTAGACCCTTAGTAGCATGTATCGAGCTACAGTGCCAAAGACTTTAAAGGGATCATATAGTTTTGGTTGAGACCTAATTTCAGGTTTCTAACATTTTTTGGTGAGATAATGAGAAACCTCTTATGAAATACGAAAGAGCATGTAATTCCATGAGGAATTCAACATTTATTTGATGAAAATTGGTTTTGAAATGGCTGAGATATCCAAAACAGAGCGATTCTAGTAAAGTGTGGGACCCACACTTTATTACTATCGCTTTGTTTTACTTTGTTTTTGGATGTTTCAGTCATACCAAACCCGATTTTCATCAAATAAACTTTGAATTCCTCTTAAAATGGTATGCTCTGTGCTATTTCGCAAGTGTTTTCTTGGTATCTCGCAAAAAGTTAAAAGCCCAATTCTCATCTTCACCAATACTGTATTATCCCTTTAAACAAAATGCCAACAGAAATGAATTGAAAGTGTAAACAGTGTGGAAGATATACAGGGAATGGAAACAGAAGAGGGTGACAAGATGACATCATGGCAGACAATATGAATGTGCCTGTGAGTCTTCCCTATAAATATCTATTTCTTGTGACCTGTTGAAGCCACTTATGTCAAATTACAGTAGACTCCCATTATAACGAATTCCTCGGGACCGGCAGCGTTCTTTCTCCATAACGAAATTTTGTTATCGAACAAATAAAAAATAAAAAAACAAAAGTGGATATTAGTAGTTGCGGCCTGAAAATTTACTTCGTTGTAACCGAAATTTCGTTATAATTGTGTTTGTTATAACAGGAGTGCACTGTATCTCTATTTAGCCACAGTCCAGAAATATGCTTCATCTTGAAAATAACCATGAAATACTTTAAGTCTGATAAATTAATTTTATTCAAATCTTTTGAAGCAGTCACCATCGAACTTTTCATCTTGAAATCTGACTGTCATTACACATTTGACTTCACATCTTACAAAGTTGGCATTAACAGAATTATTGCAAGACATGTACTTGTATGTACTTATTACATATTTCTTATTTCTTTTACATTTTTGATGGAGGGTAGTTCCCCCTGTAAATAATATCACTGGTACAGTAAACTTTGCCATTTGAATTTGACACTAGACATTTTACCTTTATTGAATATTTACCAATGTGTGAATGGGCAATCTTATAATGGTCACAACATTGATGCTTCATCATAATACCTTAAGCCTTCTTTCTGAGGTCACCATGGATGGTAACAGATGATAATAGAGAGAAGAATGGACAAATGAAAAAACCTTTGTAATCATGGCAGCTGATGACAGATGATGCACAGACTGAGATAGATTTCACCCGCTGTGCATTCAACATGAGTACTATGCAGAAATGCAAAGTTTAATTCCACCACTGTATGCCAATCACCTGTGTTTGGTCACTGCTTATGTTTATGTGACACTGGTAGCCCACTTTTGTTAATCATCTGAACTGATACAAAATTTACTTCAAATGCTATACCTAGGATACTTCAATAACACTAACATGAACTTTCAGAGGAGCATACTTTCACACGTAGAACAAGATACTGTAATGAGCATTCCATTTAGGTTTGCAGTTTTCCTTTATTTCTCTCAAGGTGAATACAAGGAAAATCTATCACTCTTTACAGATAAATTCTGGCTCAAAAAAGTATTTCAAAAACCAAGACATGATTTCAAGTAGTATAGCTGGATTGTTCAACATTAAATGTAGTATTTTCTTTTTAACTGCATCTTTCATTTCTTCTTTCATTCAAATACAGACTGAAATCAGATGCCATGTCCATGAGTAAGTCCTTTACAAAAATGGCTCTGAATATTCATGATCAAACTATTGGTATTTAAATTCATAAAATGAAAATACCAAACAAAAATTTGAGAGTCCCACATATTAAAATCTATGTTGCCTCTTGTTCATATAAGTGAGCTTCATAAACTGTTGAGTCATCTTAACTTTGCTTTCAGACACAATGAAGAAAATGAAAGAAATTTGCAAAATTCAGCCATTGAAAACACAATCGTTAGTTTTGCTCTGAAGAACCAAACGGTACTTTGCACATGGAGGTTTACATCTACATAAAAGTCATTGATATACTGACTACAAAGAATGAAGCCGTAACCCATCTAGAGGCCTACCTGCTCTGTAATTACTTCAAATTGCAAAAAGTCATACCTTCTGTAAACATAATATATTCCCATACACAGCTATCTAGTCTGAGTACCTCTGTATATGTTAGTCAATCTCTAAATAACAAACTTGTCCCTGCCAGTATCCAATCTTAAGCAACAGTAATCTTTGATAATGATTGCAATTCATTATTCTCATTAACAGGGTGGCACACTAACCCATTTTTATGTACTGGTCTGACCTGTCCATTGGACCAGTAGATACCAAGTTTTTCCACATTTTACTGGTCCGAACCTAAAATTTACTGGTCCTGCTCTTTTTTTTTTCTGACTAGCCCCGGCAATGTTATTTTTTTTTTTTCACCGGTCATATTGGACCAGTAAATTTGGCAGTTCCTGAAAAGTTATTGGCCAGACAATGATTTTTACCGGTCTGGAACCGTCGGACTGGCGCCAGTGTTAGTGTTAAGCGTTGTCTTATAGACCGAGTGCCCCCAGATATTGCCACATTTCTGTTGAGGTATGCATACTTACAAGCCTAATTAATAGTTTTCAAGAGCATATATTACTTTTCAATATCAACTCACGAAGATCTCCACCGAGAGAGAGAGAGAGAGAAAAGAAAACTTCTCACATCTATTCATAATTAAATGCTTGTTTTACTATAACAAATACTGTCTGGTTGACTACTTATTTATCTATAATGTCACAGCTATACTAGATAAATTTATATCTCTTTATATCTTTTTAAAAATATCTGTAAGAACTGAAAACAAACAGGACAAAGACTGGACTATCACAAACCCGATAGAACTCTTTGAAAACTCATGGAACTAAACGCTCGCATGTTTTTAGACCTATACACATGATATGGTATAGTAAATGAGATTATATACCTCATAAGTGAGATTCGTATCACTGATTGGTCAAAAGTATATCACGTGACAAGGTGTAGTCCCGTCTATCTTGCCGTAGGGTTTTCATGTAAGTGATAGAAAGGCAAAACCCTCCTGATAGAAAGGCAAACCCCTCGTGATAGAAAGGCAAAACCCTCGTGATAGAATTCGTAAACCCTCCGCGACTTTTGTACACATAACAAGTACACCAGACTTCGCGCGCGGTGTCCGCAACCCCTCCACCCACCCACAAGGACGTTCACTACGCGCATCGTATAAACACATGTGCAAAATCATCGCACTAGCGCACAGAGCAGGCATGTTTCAACGTGGCATGGTGATCGAGCGCTCCTCCGTGATTTGAAGTGAGCTGGATCAAAGATCGTACACTTTGCAATTAAACGATGAGGTATATAAAACAAATATTAACTGCTCTGTATTCGGATGGTGGTGGAAATTATCACTCCCTCGGTGCTTTTCATACCGACCCTTCCATCACCCCTCGGCTAACGCCTCGGGGTGATAGAAGGGTCGGTATGAAAAGCACCTCGGGAATGATAATTTCCACCATCATCCTCATGAGCAGTCAATATTTGTATACTAATTACTAAAATTCTCGGTTAGAGCCCAAAAGGAGAAAAAAAAAACCCTTCTCATTTGAGTTTGGAATCATAAATCATGCACTTACTGGTATAGTATTTATCTCATATCTTGTCTGAACTGCACAGACCGCCATATTGCCTACAGAGCATACTCTACATGCCACTGTACATCAGGGGGGTGTTTCATCAACGAGTTCGTTGGAGGTTTTCACCGACAAATTTGCTATCAGCCAATCAGACGCAAGGATTTCAGTAGCTTTTAACAGTTGTCAGTGTAAATCACCGACAAAAAGTTTCATGATACGGTCCCCTGGACCCACGATTCGCGAGTGCCCGTTTCAAAGAGCAGTTTGTCAACAGTGTAAGGTATAGGGCCTATTGCAGTTACCAAGGTAACGAGTTGATAAACACTACCAGCAGCTTGGTCTTTGCCTTGCTGCTGCCTTCATTACAGCGATACTGTAAAAGTGGATATTTTCGTGTGACTAATTTTTCGCGCTTGGCCGTGTAAGAAGAGTTACACATGCTTTTAATTCCGCGGAATCAAGTCATCAAGAACTGGAACATATGGCATGCAAAAATATTTGCGTGCTTTTATTTTCGCTCTATTAGCTTCTGGTTGCGCAAAATGCGTGAAAATTTCAACACCGCGAAAATTTCCACTTTTACAGTAGTGATGGGGAAAAAAGACTTCCTTTTTTCTTTCCTCTTAATTAACCTGTCGAGGACAGGCTAATTTAGCTATAACACACATTTCCCATAGACTCCTGCCCGAGTATACTCGAGACTAGTCTTCAGTGGGTTAAAAATGGGAGTTCTGGAAGCTGTCAGTGCGCCACCACTTGCCCATTCTTGGCCAGTCGACGAAGCCACCCAATTTACCAACAGGGCTGGAGAGATCAATGCCCCGGTACACAATCAGTAGTGTGGAACCACAGCGCCTGCCCTGCTGGTTCCCTCTACCAATAGCAACTTGTTGGCACACAATGTCAAGACCATGTTGGTGAGAAGGTCTTGAAAGGGTTCAAATACCCTACTCTGATATTCCTCAAATGGAACAGTAAATCGCACTCAAAATACGACTAATATAATATAAAACTGTACATAAAAGCTATGCGTTTCTTCTGTAAACGATAAGTTCATAAATATATTTTGTACCTAATGCAAAACATGATAGAGGAAAAACAGGTAAAACAAAATCCAAAGCAAATAACAACAACAACAACAATAAACTATAAACTATACTGGCAAAGGAGAGTTATTTGCGATATATGTATCACTGGTTTTGAAAGTGGATTGACAGCATGTCTCCAGTCAACAGAGTCTCAATGCCGTTAAGGTGGCAGTTATATCCTATTCCATGGTATCAGCAGGAAGACCAAAGTGTTCTCTACATATTGGTGCCAACCTTTTATCAATTTCTAACCATTCTTTTCTTCTTCTTTTTTTTTTTTTCATCTCATGCGAGTGAAAAAGGTCAAAATACACTTTCATATTTCAAAAGCAGGCAGTTTGACTGATTCCTGATTCTTTTTTTTCCTCATCTCCTTGTCAATATCATCTCCACTACTTGCTCAGTTTTGGTCCCGAAACTGTCAGAGCTGGAAGCAAAACATTGGATGGTGCAAACAGTTAAATAGGGCAGACATGTAGGATGCCCTCTACTGATGGTGGGACACAGAACAGCTCCACCTGCCATACGAGTCCTCCTACGGTGTGAGTTTAAGTACACTTCATGGAATGGAGAAACAAAACATGCAGCTGCCGGACTTTTCGCTCGATCACACTGACTGGACCGTATTGGATGGCACCTTGGGAACGTAGCCGTAGAGGAATGTGGCTGATATAACAAGGGCAGCTCCAAGGAAGAAAAAGCTGCAGACAAAAGAAACAGAAAAGCAAAGGAAAAACTCAGAGAAATTAGTTGCTAAAAAAAAACAACACAAAACAAAACAAAGCAAAACATAT